>NC_134408.1:73196958-73496958 GCF_038048845.1 Mixophyes fleayi
CTCAGAGCAGTTTAGCTTGTCTGGACAGACTTTCTTGAGAAGCTCTGTCATTGGGGTAGCCGTGGTGGCATAGTTCTCTATGAATCGGTGGTAGTATCCTACTGTGGCTGGATCACTTATAAATAACTTATTTCAATAATATATTTAAATTATTAGAACAGTGTTAGGAAGTGTACTGATTCTTGATACTGTGTATTGGAAATGTACTTATTTATCATATTGTGTGTATTTTGGTATAAGAAATGTATTTATTGCTGAGACCAGGCCAATTTGTTTTTGTTTTTGCAACTGTCTAAAGAAAGTCCCTCATGTTAATTAGACATTTTCATATCAGTGGCCAACATGTCTGTTTAGCTTGTATACACAGCAGGGGGCTACTGCCGTTCTGTCCGGTGTCGATTTTCATTGTGCATCTCATATTCTGTCCGAATAATGCAACCAGAACATTTTAGGATATAACGGATTAGTGTAAATTTTGTTAACTTTGCATTGCATTTAAATCCATGTTTTGGGAAACATACTGCATCCTGATACTAAAAGTAACTCGCACGTTGCGGATTAGGGGGCTGGCTTACCCCCTGCTGACGTGTGTCAGAATTTGCATAAAAAGAGGACTGGTGGGGGGCGTGGCCTGGCACCTAAGATGGCTGCACGCTTTTTGTAAGAGCTCCGTGAGGCTTGGAATTGTTGCTGAAAGTAGCAATACTAGCTACCAGTGGGTCGCTACCAGCTCACTCCCACGATACAGAGGAATATATACCCTGCAGCTTAAGGGGTATATGAACGTCCACAGACGCATAACAGCGGAGCAGTGGAGAGATTTGTGCCCGAACGCCATCTTGACGTGACTTTCTACAGAGACTGGTCTCTTTCATTAACTGTAAAGAGGCCACCTAAACGAACTAAGAACCGTCAACCAGCTGTCGGGTGGACCCCTGTACTCACCCCACAGGCTCCAAAGCTGATGTCCTGGAATGTTCAAGCCTCCGTCTGGCACCAGATCTCCAAGACCCTCACTTCCGGCCTGCACCCGTTCCAAACGTCCCTGTCTCCAACCCTCACACTGCTGACCCTGCACTGGGAGAGCGCAGCCCCCTTGTAAGTGGGTGAAAGTGGGGAAGGCAATCTTGTCCCCAGCTCCAGATAACAGGCTTGACACTGGAAACATAGGGAAATGAGACACGGAACCCCGCTGTAGACCATAACTGCTCTGCTGAGTTGTGAGAGGTGTGGGAACACCTGTAGGGATTATCTGACGGTGGCTGCACTTTCTTCATAAAAGTTTCTTCTTAAAAGTTGATTATTTAGATAACTCCTTTCCGTGTCTGTAACTTCGGTAATCATCGGGCGCACTTTTGCCATCTTGTGGTCAAATTTCGTAACTACAAGAAAGACACAAATAACAGGTATTTGATACCACCCAGTGGTCACTTCGATATTTCCAAGTTGAAATTGCTTGGTCTTAATCTGACCACTATCCAAAATACATCATCATCATAAATTCGGAGAGGAGGTGGATTAGAAGAGAATATTTTACTGGGGGTGTGGCTTGGATGCCATCTCAGGAGGGTGTTTTTTTTTTTTTTTTTTCGTTTTTGTTTTGTGGAGCTCTGCTTTAAACCTCAATAAAAGTTGGCTATTATAGTGGCTGATCCTCCCAGGCATAGATGCAGATCCTTGGAGCCACATAAAATAATATCCAGAGCGGACCCTCTACATATACACAGCCAGATAGGCTATCGCCCAAGACCGCTGCGCCACGAGACCTATACACGCTGCTGGTGCTTGGTGCTAACAAGGGCAGCCAACAACAAGAGAATTCTGTGTCTCACCTGGTAACAGAATTTTTGGACCCCTCAGCGGTACCTCAATTAAAGCGGCCTGGTTGTGCCATCTGGTGACAGCTCTGAAAACAACTACTGTCTTTCACTTAAGCTCATTTTGATTTCTGAGGACATAGCTTCACCTGGTTCTTACTTCTAGTACTACATTGCACTGTTGTGGACTTTCAGTATAACAGATTGGTGACTATTCTCTTACGAGGCAAGATTTAACAATCCGCCACCTGTGTTGTGACATCTTTATTGCCTACCTGCTTATATATCTTTCACGATGCAGTAACCCTCGATGCCCTACCTGGGCATGATGTGCTCTGTTTGATTTTCTAAACTCTATTGTGCAGCAGCATCCTCCTCCCTCAACTTCATTACCCCCCCTTCTGCCTTGTATAATTTACTACACCCTCAACAAAATCAGCATGTCACAGAAGAACAGAAAACCCTCAGGCAGCTCTTCCACGTCTAACTTTTTTGGATCCAAAAATAAAGCTTTGCAAGCCTCCTCGGACACCTCAGAAGCCTCGCAACTGTCTTCATCATCTGAATTGGACCCTCAGATCCTGGCAGTCATGACAAATTTACTAGAGGGGGTCAAAGAGGCCTTTAAGCAGGAACTCTCAAAGGCAGTTAGCGAATTTAAATTGGAACTTTCCTCTCTGGGTACACGGACTGACACTCTAGAAACAAAAACAGACGACCTGTGCCGTTCCCAATCGACATTTGACAGAGAGTTATCTCGTCTAAATGAAGAAGTTGAAACGTTAAAAGAAAAACAAGAGGACTCTGAAAACCGTTCCCGGCGCAATAATATTTGAGTCCGTAACGTGATTGAAGATATCACCATCTGAAATTCAGCTGTTTCTCAAGAGCCTCTTTCTACATCTACTTCCAGGTCTGACAGATTCCGACTGCATGATGGACCGCGCTCACCGCGCCCTTCGAGCCAGACCAGCTGCAGACCAACCCCCACGTGATATAATTGTGCGCTTCCATTACTATCACATTAAAGAGCGTATTCTTGCTTCCACAAGGAACTCCAATTCAATTTCCTTTAAAGATATGGACATTCAATTTTTCCAAGACCTTGCCCCTTCCACTATCCAAAAAAGAAGAGCTCTTCAACCTGTCACCAAGATATTGGACCAGCACAACATTCGCTACCGCTGGGGGTTTCCCTTTCAGCTTCAAATCTTTGCGGCAAACACCACCCATCACGTCAAGATCCTAGACCAAGGTCAGGAAATACTAGCCAAGATGAACATTCTTCCCGACTCCAGATCACTACCCAGCTCTACGCCAAGGCAAGGCCGATCACCACCTCCAGCCCCTGAGTGGTCTAAGGTTTCTCGACGTCGAGCTTGTGACGACTCTCCAACCTGAAATGTTTAAATGTTCTAATATAATTCATTTTGTTGTTTCCTATACTCATTGGTCCAGAGGTTTCTATAGTAGAAGGTCTCACATTGCAGATCTTATTTTTTCTTTTACTGTAATCTGCTCATTCCAAATGCCTTTTTTTTACTTTTTATATTATTTTACTTTTGCACCTCATTACGGACCCCGGCTTTGATATAGCCTTTTTGTTTACAATTTTAGTCAGATATCTTTATTCCAAACACCTCATAGTCATTAGTTTGGAACCTCCTGTTCTCGATTTAGATATCACAGTTGCTGTTGTTATTACGTTATTACATTTTTTAGTATTTTCTACATACCTTAAACAAAAGTTCTCTTGTTTTATACCATGGTATTGTACTAATATATAACATGCCTTTGCTCATAACACCCTTCCCCCTCTGTTAGTTCTCTTCATTCCCTTCTTCCCTTCCCCTTCTTTATTCCCCTCCTTGTCCCCCCCCCCCCTCCCTGCTGCACAACTTTTCTACATATCTGGATAATCTTTGGTCATGTATCCCTCTCTAATAGCCATATCCAGTTTATTAGACAGAACTATCGACTCAGGTAACAAACCTGACTAGATGTATTCACACCACCCCCCACGCTCCCTATACGACTTTTGTTTAGCTATACTATGTTTACTGAGATTGCGTCTGGATCACTCCTGGATCCCACCGTTAAAGGGTTTCTGCCCAATTGGGCTTCTCTTTTCTTTTTCCTCTTCTTTTTCTCTCTTTCTTCTTTCTTAATAGCTTCCTCTTTTTTCTCCTCCCTTCTTCCTTTTTCCCCTCCCCCCTCTTTCTCATTTAAAGGTCCCTGGTCCCATCCCTCTTGCTGTTGCAGCTCGCAGATGAGTTATTTAACAGCGAATTCATCATTTTGGCCCCCATGACCTTGAAACTCCTCTCCATTAACGTCAATGGACTCAACTCCCCTCGCAAACGTACAATAGTCCTTGGAGCCTGCAGAAGGGAAAAAGCGGACATAGTTTTCCTTCAGGAGACTCACCTCACAGGTTCGCACACACAACTACAGGGTAAGCAATTCTCCCAGACCTTTTTTGCCTCAGCTAACTGTAAAAAACGGGGGGTAGCGATTCTTATCCATAATAAGGTTCCATTTCAGCTTTCTTCCACTTATTCCGACCCGGAGGGTCGTTTCCTATTAGTTATGGGTACACTTCGCTCTCACCTAATCACACTAGCTGTTACCTATGCCCCAAACCAAGGTCAAGCTCCGTTCTTCCCAACATTATTTAGACACATTGAGCGATTGGCCCAAGGTCACATTGTGTTAGGTGGTGACTTTAATGTTGTTTTAGACCCACTCCTCGATAGGTCCTCCACCTCCCCTCGCGGACTCCCCACGCCCTCTTCCAAGGGCTCCTCCACCTTGTTTGCCTTGCTATTACAACACTCTCTGCATGACACCTGGCGTCTAAAAAATTCCACTGCGAGAGATTACACGCATTACTCTGCTCCCCATCAGTTATACTCCCGCATTGACATGATCCATGTCTCCCAATCTTTGATACCATTAACAACTCAAGCGGGCATTGTCCCGTTCTCATGGTCTGACCATATCGGGAGTGTTCATTCTTCTTGACCGCCTCCATCATTATCCACGCCCCTTTAGATGGCGTTTAGACGATTCTCTGCTTTTAAACACTTCCTCTTTTATGGACATTAAATCAGCTATATCTGATTACTTTCAAGAGAACGCCACTCAGGAATTGGTGCCTGGCATAATATGGGAAGCTCACAAAGCCACTATTCGTGGACGTCTCATAAGTGTTGCTTCGCAGGTAAAGCGAAAAGCTGCCCTAGAAGTCTCTTCATTAGAGCAACGTATCTCCACTCTTTTGACTCAACATAAGCTGGTCCCTGATCCCTCTATATTAACACAAATTAACTATTTAAAGGGCCAGCTTAATGCCCTTCTGTCTCGAAGGGCGGCATCCATATTACAGAAACTTCAGCAACGCTTTTATGACAAGGCAGACAAGGCAGATACATTGTTAGCTCATAAACTCCGACAGAGGCGTACCCGAGGAGCTATTGTCAAACTCCATAGGAAATCCACTAATTCAATAACATATGATCCACTTGAAATTGTTAAGGAATTTAGAGACTTCTATGCATCTCTTTATAACCTTCCTGACCCCCCACCCCGGGGGGACCTCTCGCCTGATACTCTGGAGTCATACCTAGCTAATACCCCTCTTTCACATCTCACCCATTACCAGCTCACTTGCTTAAATGAGGACATCACTGCAGATGAAGTTAAATTAGCTATAAAATCTCTTAAACCCGCCTCTGCTCCTGGTCCTGATGGCTTTTCAGCACAATATTACAAAAAGTTTGCTGTGGACCTTGTTCCTCATTTAACATCCTTTTATAACCAAATCCTGGAGGGGGCATCCTTTGACTCCACTACTCTTGCCAATATTGCAGTTATTCCCAAGCCAGGGAAGGACCCTCTCCACTGTGAGGGCTATAGACCCATTTCCCTCCTTAACGTAGATCTCAAACTTTACGCCAAAATCTTGGCCACCAGGCTTAATCCCCTGCTCCCAAAACTGGTCCACCCGGACCAAGAGGGCTTCATTCCAGTTAGACAGGCCCCCGACAACACTAGAAGATCCATTGATTTGATCCATTCTATCCATAGTGGAAAATTGCCCTCCCTCATGATGGCCTTGGATGCGGAGAAGGCATTTGACCGCATCTCTTGGACATTTATGCGGGGGGTTCTCGAAGCAATGGGCTTTTCTGGTAGGTTTCTGACTGGTATTTTGGCCCTATACCGAAACCCTTCTGCCATGGTATCGGTCAATGGCCTAACCTCTAAGCCTTTTACAATCTTTAATGGCACTCGTCAGGGATGCCCCCTCTCCCCATTGATCTTTGCCCTTATAATTGAGCCGCTAGCAACCAGAATTCGCTGCAACCAATCCATCTCTGGCATAAAGGTCGGTTCTACAGAGAACAAAATCTCTTTATATGCAGATGATGTCCTCATTAGCATGTCCAACACCGTTGCTTCCCTTCCCCCCTTCTTTCTGAATTAGTTACTTATGGGCATTTCTCAGGCTATAAAATTAACCCTGCCAAAACTGAAACTTTAGATTTTTATATCCCTAAAAGAGACAAGATAATTCTAGACCAAACATTCCCCTTTACTTGGCATCGCCATAAAATAAAATACTTGGGCGTCTTTCTGACCAAAAACCTCTCCCATTTATTCCAAGCTAATCTTCCCCATACCCTATCTCAAATAAGAAAGATTTTAGCACCTGGTCCCACCAATTTATCTCCTGGATAGGCCGTATAAACTCAGTTAAAATGAATATCTTTCCTAGACTATTATATCTCTTTCAAACCCTCCCTATCCGAATTCCCCCCTATGTATTTAAGTTCCTTCAATTTGAGTCATCTAAATTTATTTGGGCAGGTAGACGTCCACGTGTACGACTCGGAGTTCTGCAGAGGTCCTCGCGGGGCGGTGGCCTAGGTATACCTAATTTTAAAAAATATTACCTATCGGCCCAACTTGCTCAATGTGTCCTATGGAACGGTCCTACCTCAGCTAGGGTCTGGGTCACACTGGAGGCTGAAAGTCTGGGGATGCTTACTCCTGCCTCCCTTCTGTGGATTCCAAGGGCTCGTCGTCCCAAAAAAGCTCACTCTCATCCCATAATCTCCCACTCTCTAGCTATATGGGACTCGTCCATCAGGCTCTATGGTCTCTCTCCACATCCTTCACCAATAATCCCCCTTTTTAATAACCCTGACTTCCCTCCAGGCCTACGCCATTCCGCATTCCTTCTGTGGCACTCTCGAGGGATATGTTTCCTAAACGACATAACCCGCAGTATATCATTTCCCCAATTCGCGGACCTTCAAACTACAATTGACCTACCCTCACGGATATTTTATCAATTCCTGCAACTACGCAACTTTCACTCCATCACCAAATTGCGCCTTATTTCTCGACTTCTCACAACAATCGAAACATTGTGCTTGCGCCAGGCATCGACGTCAGGTCTTATATCTAATATCTACTCTGAATTAATCGCTCCCTCTACTCTTCCTCGAGAACCTCATGAGTTGGCATGGGAACATGACTTGGGCTCTCCTCTTGACACTGAGGAGTGGTTGGAAATTCGGGAGAATGCTGCATCCAGCTCAATATGTGTCCGAATAAAGGAAAATGTTTACAAAGTCCCCTTTCGGTGGTACTATGTACCTACACGTCTTCAAAAGATACTGCCTGACTCCTCAGATAGATGTTGGCGTCTATGCCATGGCGCAGGTTCTTTCTTACATATATGGTGGGACTGCCCGAAATTGACTCCCTTCTGGCGTGAAATTAAAGCTTTAATAGAAATGTTGATACAAACTCCTATACCCTTTGAGCCTAAATTTTTCCTTCTACCCCTCTGGTTCCCCATGGCCACTAGGTACCAAAATAAACTTGCTCGTCACATTATATCAGCGGCTACTTGTCAAATTGCCCTGGACTGGAAACAGGTTGCCCCCCCCCCCCCTCATATTCCGCTGTAACTAATAGGATTTGGCAAACATATAGAATGGAGTACATGACTAGCATTATACGAAATACGGCTAAATCTTTTAATAAGGTCTGGGACCCCTGGATGTCTTTCTTCCAATACCGCTCCCCCTTTACTTAATCATACCCCCTATCCATTTGCTACCCCTCCCCCCCTCCCTAACTCACTGATGCTGATTTAAGTCTGATCTTTCCCACACCTCCCCCTCTCCTCCTTCATTTGTCTTTTTCTCACTCTTCTACTTCTTTCTCCTTCTTTTCTTTCCTTCTCTTCTAAATATAAAAATATACCGGTCTTTATTTCATAGAATCTGTTCTATCTTCTCTTCATCACACGGAGTGCTTGTATTATTATTCTAAGCTCTGATTGTACTCTGTTTGGCTTGAATTTATATGTATTCGTTTTGCTTTGTGAATTCTTTATGACCGTCAATAAACACTTGGTTTAAAAGAAAAAAAAAAAAAAGAGGACTGGTTTGTACTGAAATGTATCATTATTCTACCATCTGTACTTCTGGAAAGGTCACATCCTTTAAACTAGTGTGAAGTGTCCTTTTTAGGACTTTCTAAGCTAATAAATATCGCTGCTTAAGGAACTTGCTTTGACGCCAAATTCTTGTGACCTGCTGATTAGACCAAATCTAATCATTTTTACAACTGTTTCGAGGTTGGGACCCAGCATTCCAGTACCAAAGCTTTGCCGGCTAGCTGCAGCTCTGGCTGGTGTGATAGGCAGGGGGGAACCATCCACAGCAACCCTAATCTGAAGGCAAGAGGTCAGGTATAGCCGCCCAGGTGTGCCAGCAAAGGGGTATCCTAGCAGCGAGAGTTATCCAGAAGGAAGCAGTTCTAGGTGTCGGTGTAGGAGCCCCTCCTACTATAGTTAGAGAGTGTCATTTGGGATAAAGAAAGGGGACGGTGGCAAAGTAAGCCCAGCCAGTTGTTAGGAACTCCCTAGTCAACACAATAAAACTCAGTCTACTCCGAAAGCCTGGTGTTCGCTGGAGCCCCTAGTGGTGGGGACAGACTTGGCCGCAGGCTGACAGAGGGTCGAGAATCGTATACCAGCTAAGGAGAACCCAGGAGTGGAGTGATTAGCGGACAGCAGCGTGGGGTTCAGGCAGAGGAAAACAAGGTCAGAGGTCACAAGCACAGGTTCGAAATCCAGGGACAAGCGAAAGGTCAGGGGCATTGGCGGAGGAGCAGAATCCGGTTTTCAGGCAAATGGTCAGGGTCAGAAGCGTAGGTTCAAGGTCCAGGAACAAGCGAGGGTCATACACGGGAAGTCAGTCACAGGTTTTAACACCAAGCACAGAGAGTACAAGCAGGCAGCAGAACTGTGAACAGTACGCTATAACCGGCAGTGAGGCTGCAGACCTCACTGCCTTAAATACCAGCATCAGCCAATCAGAGCCTGGCTCTGAAATCACATGAGCAGAGGGCTCTAATACTAATTGACTATTTAATTAGCCCACAGGCTTGATTACTCCTGCGCACGCGCCCGGCTGTCCCCAGCCGACGGGACGCGACGCTACTGCTGCTGGCGTCTGACCGTTGCCTTGGCAACGGTCGGGTAGATTCCGGAAATGACGTCCCGGTCGTCATAGCGACGGCCAGGATGCCTGCAGGAAGGAGGTGAGAGTCGCGGCGCTGCCCGCGGCCGCCGCGACTGCTAACAGTACCCCCCCTCCTTGAGGAGGGGTCAAGGAACCCCGACATCCAGGTTTCGTGGGAAAGTTCTTAAAAAATTCTTTAATGAGTCTTCCAGCGTGGAGATGCCTCTGTGGTATTCAAGATCGCTCCTCAGGGCCATAACCCTTCCAATGTACAACTAATTGAACTTGACCTTGAACTTTCCTTGAGTCAAGGATTCTTTCGACAATATGTTCATGGTCTCCGTTCACCATCAGAGGCCGGGGCCTGTTAGAGGAAGGCCGATTGAATTTGCTGGGAGCAGCGACTTTCTTCAGAAGAGAACAATGGAATATAGAAGGTATTTTTAAAGAAGGTGGTAGTTTTAGCCTGAACACCACTGGATTTATCTTTTTTTCAATTGAAAACAGTCCAATGTATCGGGGCCCCAGCTTCCTGCAAGGTTGCCGCAACTTGATGTTCCGTGTGGACAACCAGACCCGATCCCCCACTTTCAACGAACATTGAGCATGATGGTGATCAGCGAAGACCTTGGACTTTTGAGAGGCTTGACCTAGTGCAGAGTGCACCTTTTTCCAGACAGACCTCAACCTGGCAGTAAAGGCAGGTGTTCCGGAATTCCCACTGGGAACAGCAGAAGAGAAAGAGTTGGATTTCGGGTGGAACCCGAGGTTGCAGAAGAATGGGGATGTGTGTGTTGTGGAATGGCAGGAATTGTTGTAGGCGAATTCCGCCCAGGGCAAGAGAGAGGACCAGTTATCGTGGAACTCAAAAACATAGATGCGTAGGAACTGTTCCAAGGACTGGTTGGTTCTTTCTGTCTGCCCATTCGACTGAGGGTGATACGCAAAGAACAGACTGATACTGATTCCAATGGACTTACATAAGGATCTCCAAAATTGTGCGATAAACTGGGATCCTCGGTCCGAGACGATGTCTTCTGGAAGACCGTGGAGACAGAAGATGTGTGTCAGAAACAAGGTGGCCAAGGTCCTGGCATCAGGTAGTTTGGGTAAGGATATAAAATGTGCCATCTTACTGAATCGGTCCACGACTACCCAAATGGTGTTATGACCCGCGGATACTGGAAGGTCAACAATAAAATCCAGCGAAAGATGGGTCCAAGGCCTGCTTGGAGCAGGCAAGGGTAACCGTAGACCAGAAGGACTGTGTCTAGCAGATTTATTTCTGGCACATTCAGGGCAAGCACGGACGTAAGTCTCCACAGCAGCAGATAAGGTGGGCCACCAAAGCCAGCGAAAAAGAATTTCAATGGTCTTACGAATTCCAGGATGACCAGCTGAGCGGTTGTTGTGACCCTCTATGAGGACAGATTTTCATAGGTGAACCGGAACAAATAATTTGTTGGCAGGTGACTGGAACTGTCGAATTGTGGCTCCCAGATCCCGGGTTAGTCCAAGATGAATAGAGGTCGAAGGAACAATAGGCAGCGGGTCAGGAGACTGAGGATGATGGGCCAAAAAACTTCGGGACAAAGAATCAGCTTTAGTATTTTTTGAACCTGGACGGAATGTGATGAAGAACCTAAATCTGGTAAAGAATAGGGCCCAGCGGGCCTGCCTGGGATTCAGAGTTTTTGCGGTCTGGATATATTGGAGGTTTTTATGGTCAGTGAAGATGGTAATGGTATGTGCAGCTCCCTCTAACCAATGTCGCCATTCCTCCAATGCCAACTTAATGGCCAAAATTCATGGTTTCCGACATCGTAATTAATTTCAGCAGGCAGAAACTTTCTAGAGAAAAAAGCACAAGGAGGTAATTTATTACTCTGTGGGTCTTTCTGCGAGAGACTGGCACCAGCACTGACATCCGAAGCGTCTACCTCCACAATGAACAGAAGTTCTGGTTCAGGGTGTCTAAGAACTGGAGCGGAAATGAAGGGAGCTTTGAGAGCTGAAAAACTTGCCAATGCTTCTGAGGGCCACTCCGCTGGGTTAGCTCCTTTTCGGGTGAGAGTGGTGATAGGAGCCACTAACGAGGAAAATGAGCCAATAAACCTTTGATAATAATTGGCGAACCCAAGAAATCTTTGGATCGCCTTCAGGTTAGTAGGGAGGACCCAATTGTGAATTGCCTGAACTTAAGCGGGATCCATTGCGAATCCTGATGAGGAGATGATATACCCCAGTAAGGCCAATGTGGACACCTCGAATTCACATTTCTCCCGTTTTGCGTACAGTTGATGTTACCGCAATTTCAATAGAATCTGGCGGACATGCTGATGATGCTGAGATAAGGATTCGGAATAGATTAAAATGTCATCCAGATAAACAACGACTGTTTTCCCAAGGAACTCTCGTAATACATCGTTGATTAGGTCCTGAAAGACTGCCGGAGCGTTGCATAAACCAAATGGCATTACGAGATACTCGTAATGTCCCGACTGAGTGTTGAAGGCAGTCTTCCACTCATCCCCTTTCTTGATTCGGATAAGGTTGTAGGACCCTCGGAGGTCAATCTTAGAGAATTTAGTGGCTGTTTTAAGCTAAACTAACAGAAATCAACGGTAAATGATACGTGTTCTTAATAGTGATGTTGTTCAGTCCACGGAAATCGATGCAAGGCCTAAGGCTGCCATCTTTTTTAGAAACGAAAAAGCAACCTGCGCCTACGGGAGATTTAGAAGGGCCAATGAATCCTTTCTTCAGGTTTTCCTCCACATATTGCTCCATGGCCTGAGTCTCAGGGATGGATAAGGAATAGAAACGCCCTTTGGGCAACTTGGAACCTGGTACTAGATCAATCGCACAGTCATATTCTTGATGTGGTGGAAGTGAATCCGCTTTCCTTTTGCAGAAAACGTCACAAAAGTCCTGATAGGGTGCAGGCAGTAAATCCGGACTAGGCTGGAGAGCTCTAAGGGGTAGAGTCAGGCAAGAAGCGGAACATTCAGGGCTCCAACGGATGATTTCCCCTCTTTTCCAATCAATAAGAGGATTATGGCTGCAAAGCCAAGGATACCCCAGAATCAATGGAGCAGAGGGACAGATAATTAGGAAGAAAGAGAGCTCCTCCGCATGGAGGGCTCCTACAAATAACCGAACCATTGGAGTCTTAGCGAATATTCTACCCCCAGGCAAGGGGTTACCATCCAAACCGCAGGTGGTAATGCTTGATCCCAACTTGAGATCCGGAATCTTGAGCGTCTGAGCCAAATGGATATCCAGAAAGTTCCCTGCTGCACCGCTATCGAGGAAAGCTGTCACATCCGCAGATTTGTCACGGAAGACTAGACGTCCGGGGACCAACAAAGAGTTTTACGAAGAGACAATCTGAAGGCCTAAGCGCACCTCTTCAGCGCTTAGGCTTTGGCGTTTCCCGCCTTGTTAGGACAGGAACAAACTAAATGTCCTGGTTGACCACAATATAGGCAAAGACCTAGTGAGCGTCTTCTGGAGCTTTCTTCTGGAGGCAAGCGATAAGCACCCAACTGCATGGGTTCCGGGAAATCCAGCAAAGTAATGCTAGAGCTGGGTGGTGCGCCAGGAGGTATTGATGACTCCCGTTCAGTTTTCCGTTCTCTAATTCGACAGTCAATCTTAATGACCAGCTGCATCAAATCTTCAAGCGAGACGGGTACTGGATACTGAACTAAGGAGTCCTTAATTTGCTCAGTGAGACCCACGCGGAATTGACTCCGCAGTGCCGGATCATTCCAGGCGCCATCGGTGGACCATCGCCAGAACTCCACACAATATTCTTCAGCGGAACAACGTCTCTGCCTTAATGCCCGGAGATGAGACTCAGCTGAGGCCACCCTGTCTGGGTCATCATATAGTAACCCCAGGGCCTGGAAGAAGGCATCCACGGTCTGCAAGGCTGGACTGGTAGAAGGAAGGAAGAAAGCCCAAGACTGAGGGTCGCCCTGAAGTAGAGATATAACGATCCCTACCCTTTGCTGTTCAGAGCCAGAGGAGCATGGTCTCAGGCGGAAGTACAACCTGCTACTCTTTGAAGTTGCGGAAAGCAGACCTACTTCCAGAGAAACGGTCAGGCAAATTCATCTTCGGCTCTGGTGTGACGCCAGCGGGGGTTTGCTGAAGCTGCAGGTTTCTGGAAGCCTCTTCTTGGGCTGCCAAACGCTGGGATAAACTTTGCACGACTTGAGAAACCGTCTGGATCTGGTTCGCCAGGATCTGGGCTGGAGACAGATTTGATTCGCCGTTGTCCATGGCAGTATAACACCAGTCTCTTCTTAGGCCAGTTATAATGTTAGGAACTCCCTAGTCAACACAATAAAACTCAGTCTACTCCGAAAGCCTGGTGTTCGCTGGAGCCCCTGGTGGTGGGGACAGACTTGGCCGCAGGCTGACAGAGGGTCGGGAATCGTATACCAGCTAAGTAGAACCCAGGAGTGGAGTGATTAGCGGACAGCAGCGTGGGGTTCAGGCAGAGGAAAACAAGGTCAGAGGTCACAAGCACAGGTTCGGAATCCAGGGACAAGCGAAAGGTCAGGGGCATTGGCGGAGGAGCAGAATCCGGTTTTCAGGCAAATGGTCAGGGTCAGGAGCGTAGGTTCAAGGTCCAGGAACAAGCGAGGGTCATACACGGGAAGTCAGTCACAGGTTTTAACACCAAGCACAGAGAGTACAAGCAGGCAGCAGAACTGTGAACAGGACGCTATAACTGGCAGTGAGACTGCAGACCTCACTGCCTTAAATACCAGCATCAGCCAATCAGAGCCTGGCTCTGAAATCACATGAGCAGAGGGCTCTAATACTAATTGACTATTTAATTAGCCCACAGGCTTGATTACTCCTGCGCACGCGCCCGGCTGACCCCAGCCGCCGGGACGCGACACTACTGCTGCTGGCGTCTGACCGTTGCCTTGATTCCGGAAATGAAGTCCCGGTCGTCATAGCGACGGCCGGGACGTCTGCAGGAAGGAGGTGAAAGTCGCGACGATGCCCGCGGCCGCCGCGACTACTAACACCGGTCCCCAGCAACAATGGACAGGGTGGTATTGGCGGTCCAGAAATGTTTTCAACTGGGATTTCCACTCTGGCTTTGACCGAATATTTACAGCTTCCACCTTGTCGACCTGGGGTTTGCCCTTCCCCCGTCCAACTACATATCCCAGATATTTCGCCGTTGGCATGGCTAATGCACATTTTTCAGGATTGGCCATAAGGCCATGTGCACTCAAAGATTCCAGCACAGCCTCCACTTTGGGAAGATGTGACTCCCAGTCCCGGGTAAAGATCATCATCATAATCATCAACATTGATTTATTAGCGCCAGCAAATTCCGTAGCACTTTACAATTGAGAACAAACAGCAATAAAACAATACTGGGTAATACTTAGACATTGAGGTAAGATGGCTGTGCTCGCAAGCTTGCAGTCTATGGGCCAATGGGAGTATGGATAATTGTGCCATCCAGGTACTCGGTGGCATAAAGTTTATGTAGCATCAAGAGCTTGTCCATAGCCCTTTGGATTATGGCTGGTATGCCATGCAGCCCAAAAGGCAGTACTTTATACTGGAATAAGCCCATAGGCACAGAAAACTCAGTTTTGGGCTGAGGCTGTTAGAAGTATTTGCCAATAACCCTTTGTGGGGTCTAAAGTTGACAGATGCACATTTCCGGCTAAGTTCTCTACCAGTTCATCTATTCGTGGCATAGGATAAATGTCAAACTGGGAGAACTTATTTAACTGCCCAAAATCATTGTAAAAACGTGTCGTTCCATTGGGCTTCGGGACCAACTCACTCGGGCTATTCCATTCGCTGGTGGATTCTTCCACAACACCCAGTTGAACTATGTTTTCAACTTCTCGCTTCACCGCAGCTCACCTAGCTTCGTGTATACGGTAGAACCATTGCTTAACTACAACCCAAGGGGGTGTGATTATATAATGATTTTTCAGAGCAGTGCGCTCATTGATAGGAGAAAGAACATCTCTGTTTCGAACTACCATTTCTACTACCTGTTGCCTTCAAGTTGGTGTCATGGAGGTCTCGGTAGGTACCTCACAGTCGTTTGTTTTAGCAGCTAGCATCTAAGACAAAGGATTTTTCTCATGCCAAAGTTTTAGTAAATTGACATGGTAAATTTGTTCTTCTTGCCTTCTTCCCAACTGGCGGACTCTATAGTTCACTGGGCCAACTGCCTCTATGATCTCATAAGGTCCGTGCCAGTGTGCAGAGATCTTGCTTTCCTGGGTTGGGACAAGAACTAAAATTTTGTCGCCTGGGATGAATGAACAGACTACTGCCCAAGTATCACAATGCCTTTTCCGACACTCCTGAGCATGCTTTAAATGTGTTTCATCAGAGGTCCTATGTGTCTCATCCTTCTATACAATTGTGCAACAAACTGAACCACATTTAACTCCTTGGGTTTTTGTTGTTCCCAACCGTCCTAGAGGATGTCAAAATTGCCCCTGGGTTGACGTGCATACAAGAGCTCAAATGGACTAAACCCCGTTGAGGATTCTGGTACATTCCGTACTGCGAACTTAAAAAAGGAAGGAATGTATCCCAATCTTTTCTTGTGCCACCGCCCTCCTAATAATTGGTTTTAAGATAGGTTAAAGCTCTCCACCAGCCCATCTGTTTGCAGGTGATAGACTGAGGTGCGGAGGGCTTTTACACCAAGTAGCTGACTTAACTCTTTCATCAATTTTGACATAAAATCAGTACCTTGGTCAGGTAGGATTTTTTTTCTGAATGCCTAACCACATATAAAGGAGTAGTGGCTCCTTGGCTATATGACTTGATATTACATAGGGGAATGGCTTCCCGGGTAGAGCGTAGCATAGTCCAGAATCCTCAAAACACACTGATGCTTGCAAGCTTCTTTCTCCAGCGGACCCACCAGGTCCATTCCTACTCGTTTAAAGGGGACTCTAACGACCTTAATAGGAATCAATAGGGCCCTATAATCAGGTTTTTGAGAGGTTTTTTGACATACTGGGTAGGATAGGCAGTATCTTTTTACTGCCATAGGTATTCCTGGGCAGTAAAACTATAGTAGCACTTTCACTTGCCTTATCATCATCATCATCATTTATTTATATAGTGCCACTAATTCCGCAGCACTGTACAGAGAACTCACTCACATCAGTCCCTGCCCCATTGGAGCTTACAGTCTAAATTCCCTAATATAGACACACACTCACACACAGACTAGGGTCAATTTTGATAGCAGCCTATTTACCTGCCGGTATGTTTTTTTTGGAGTGTGGGAGGAAACCAGAGCACCCGGAGGAAACCCACACAAACACAGGGAGAACATACAAACTCCACACAGATAAGGCCATGGTCGGGAATCAAACTCATGACCCCAGTGCTGTGAGGCAGAAGTGCTAACCACTAGGCCACTGTGCTGCACTTATCTTCTCCCAAATAACCCCCACAAAGATGCTTGTATGTGCGGCTTCTAAAACTAAAGGTACATGTACCTGCTATATTAAGAGTTGTTCAACATTTTGCTCCTGAACAACCTCTGCTCTATACAACAGAAATCCCCTTTGTCAAACAAATAAGGGTCCCCGGCCCTGCAGCTTTCACCACACCATTAACTTCCACAACAGATTTATATGCATTTTCTAGGGTAACATCATTAAGCTGATCCCTTGCAAAGTCTTGTAATGAAATGAGCCTTTGAATTGGGGACCAGTCCTCAGCTTCTTCTGGTGGTCCCAAAGTATCCACAACAATGTTATCATCAAATGATTGCATCATTTGAATCTTTTATTTCCTTGGGCGAGACTTGGGACAGGTAGCGGCTGTGGGCCTGTATTCAGAATACGTAGGCGACCGTTCTATTGTCTCTTTCTCGGTCCAGTGAGAATTGGATATGTTCCTTTTAAGATTGGACTTTTGGCCGGTGTATCAGTTGCCGACTTTCCAGCTGGTGTCAATTTTTTCCTGGGCAACAGCTTTGTATTCCCATCTGGAGCCTTAGACATGTGTTGCAGTGCCAAATAACGGCCATAACAAGCTCCTTATAAGACTGCGGATCTGCTTGTAGCATCCACCTCTGTAAGCTTCGGTCAACCCACAGACACAGTGATCAATTGCTAGTATCTCCACCATACAGCTAAGTGAATTACTTGGCTTCAGCCAATTCTTTTAACAGAGATGTCATAGAAGCGCAAAACTGATCCTGTCTAAGGTAAGAAATATATGACCGTAGGGTTACTTAGATATATATTAAATTTTATTTAAATAACAAAAAAACACAATTAATTAAAAGTCAATATCACATAATAAAATAAAAATATATAAAACAACTCAAACTATGATTCGGACCTGTTAAACTAATAAATATCTTATATATAAAAGTCTCCTATAGTGCACACATAGGCAGGGCCTGATTAAGGGTTCTGGCCGCCCTAGGCTAATACGGCCGCAGCGCACCCTCCCCCCCCCCCCCCCCCCGAATATAAAGGTGTACAGGAACACTCCTGAATATGAATGTTCAGGTGTATTCTCCAGCATTCAAATTTTGACAGATTGTGCCATTGTCTCTTACCTGTTCTTGCTCTTCTCTCTTGCAACTTTGTTATCCTCTCGCTGGCTTCTGGAAAGTTGGCGTCCTGTTTTGAAAATGCAAAAATCTTTTAGAATGCAAAATGTTATCAAACCCTGAATGATTAGGCCCTTTAGTTAAAACAAAACACTCCATTGTGGCCAGCTAAAAGTACCCCATTGTACAGGCTTATATAAGCAATATCTGAATATTTGTGGTCAATCAAATACAAATCTCTACCAGCCTCATCTCACCAATATTTAGTATTCTAGTGATTGCTGAGACCACAGAGAGCATCCATGTAACCGTCACACAATCATGAGATTATGCACCCCAAAGCTGCTGCTCTAATTTTTAAATACCCCCTGCAGCCATTTTCCTTAACCACCCCCCCCCCTTGCAGCCATTTTCCTTAGCCCTTGCTGCAGCCATTTTCTTTAACCCCCCTGCAGCCATTTTCCTTACCTCCAACCCTGCATCCATCCCCCCTGCAGCTATTTTCCTTAGCTATCCCCCCCGTCACATCAAAACTCCCCCCCCTTCCCCTCCCTATAGATATACATGGCAGTCCCCCCTCCATCCCTATAGATATACTTGGCATTCCCCCCCTCATCCCTATAGATATGCATGGCAGTCCCCCCTTCACTTACCTGTAGTTGTGCTGGCCAGCGTCGCTCCTCGCTCCTCAGATCAGCAGACAGGAAGTGAAGACTTCCTGCTTCCTGTCTGCTGCACAGCAACAGGCAGCCTAGCGATTGGCTGCCTGTTGCTGACCACCAATGCTTTTGATCTATACCACCTCCACCCCCCGCGGCAACACCCCACTGCGACCCCCCCTCCCCCACCCCGAAAAAAAATGAATGAAAAAATAAAAAAAATACCGGCAGCGCCGCGCCCCAGCCTGCAGCCCAGGGCCATCTTTTCCATTGGGCACAATGGGCAGCTGCCCGGGGGCCCCACGGGCAAGGGGGCCTCATAGGCACGGCTCTTAATGAGAATAAATAATCCTGCAAAAAAACCTTCAAGGGTCACTGAGCAAGTACATCTATCTATCTCTATCTCTATATATCTATATCTATATCTGTATCTGTATACATCTATATATCTATATCTATTTCTAGGGGCCCCGGTGCACTGCTTTGCCCGGGGGCCCATAATGTTGTTAAGATGGCACTGCTGCAGCCTGATCAGCCTAGTGGTTGATCAGGCCCTGCATATAGGGAAAAATATATAAATTGTGTCCTCCAAAAAGCAGTTTTTTATGCCTTGATCCTGGATTGTTGTTTATATAAAATCAAGGGAGCATTCCACACTTTCCAAAATAAAATCTTATTAGATGTAACTATATAGCAATGTTACAGTCTTGTGTAGATCATAATAATGTTAAGTAACACGACCAGTCATATAATGTTACAGTCCATACATCATTCAGGAGGTGTTGATCTTACACGGAACACCCGACTCATGGAGCCCTGCTGACGGTATATGACTCCAGCTGCTAGAACTGCATAATGAGTCTGTCTTCCAAAGTAAATATTTTTTGCTCACAACAGTGATCTTACCCCACTCGGGATTTTTTGAAGAACAAATTGGAACATAAAGGTGAAATCCAGATAGTAATTATGGTCTCTCGTTCTGGTACTGCATCCAGTAGACACAATCCAAATCGGGTCCTTTGATCAGAATAAATAGTAATAATCTGACGCATCTCTCCATTATTATTCTGGGGTTTCTTCAGTGACCAAACAGCTCTACCTGGGAGAAAACGCCAGTCGTGGTACTGCTGAGCTCTCTCCGGTCCCGCCACTCCTATTCGGGGCCATCTCTCAGCCTTTACTTGCTTAAAGTCAGAAGCCTGTTCATTAGGCAAAGCAACATAAGCCCGCTGAGCTTCTCCATTTAAATACGGCACTAGTTTTTCTGCCCAGACTCCTCGCGGCCATTTAAGTCTTGTGGCGACTCTTTCAAATCCTAAGAGATACGCCTTCACATTATCAAAGAATGTAATTTTCTGCAAAACAGACACTCTAGCACCCCAGACACATCATATACCGGCTTCACTTGAGCTAGCTCTTCACGTAAGAGCTCAGTATTTTCTGTTTGGGCTTGTGCGACCTGCAGCATATGGGCCTGCTGCGCCTGTTGTGTAGCTGCTACATCCAGCAACGTCCTTAGCTGGCCACGTTCACCAAAGCCCTCTAGAGATCCTCTAAATTAGTGATTTGACGTGTAGGAAAGTGAAATTTTACAATATGCTCAAAACATATGGAGCATTGGAGGGGGACTTGGCCACATCCACCAAATGTCTAGGATGGCAGTATGTATTTTCCTTAATTTTTACACAGCTGGACGAGGTGGTCTCAAATTTCATAGCAGGATAGTGCTGTCATCATCATTCTCCTTTACTGGCACCTGGAACTGATTACTTCTGTATAGCTGCTGCAGCGCCTCTTTGCTGTGGCTGGCTGGTTCATCCTGACCGCTTACTTTGGATCAGGACTGCTTTGTAGCAGGCAGAATGTTGACACAGAGACGCTGGGTTCAACACAGGGCAGCCGGGGAACAGATTCGAGTGTAAACTCTTTATCTGTTGGTCACAGGATACAGCAAGCAGAATATTGAAGCAGCGATGGTCTATTACTCATAAAGGTTCCTTATTAGAACTGTTACACACTAGTTAAAGGTACTAGTGATCATCCAGAAGTTACAGATGGGAATATACCTTTTACATGGACAACACAGCTCTTTTTATACAGTTCAGGACACATAACCTGGCAGGAGGTAATCCAGCCTCCTGCCCCTTACACCAATCCAGGCTGATTCATGCAGATAGCACGTTAATCAGCCTGATTTCATATATTTAACATTGTCATGGGGAAATGTAGTTCCCTCCACTGACCACGAGCACCAGGTAGATTGAGGCTCAGCCTCCTCTCCTTTTGATGCCACCAAGTCTAGGACAGGAGGTCATTCTTTAAGTCTCCCATCTAAAAATACTTACCCCTACCTACTGTGGTATAACCCATTTGGAGCTGCAGCTTTGGATATTAACTCTTCCGTTGTTACGGTGCCCATCTTGCCACACTTGTGCAGTCAGTGGATCCAGGGGTACCCGGCCACAGTAAATAAAAAAAATATAGGCAGCATCCAGAGGAATTAAGCTGACTGCTGTTTTTGGTTTTGTTTGCGGAAGAATGTTGAGGAGATGTGGTGAAGGAGGGGCAGGGAGTAGATTGGTCACAAGGGTGGAAGCCTAATAAAGGGGGATTGTCCAGTAGTCTTTGGAAACCGTGACATAAAAGATGAGTATAGAGCTGGGCTACAAATTAAGCAATGTTTGAACATGAAATAAAGTCTAGGAGGCACAAACGATATATAAGGATACATGAGTTTCTCAGAACGCTAGTTTTGTTCTCCATTTTATGTGGCTGCCAAATCTGGTTTGAGCACTGTCCCTCAAGTTCACTGCCTAGGGGTCATCTTGGACTCCTCCTTCTCCTTCGTTCCTCACATTCAGTCCCTCCAAACAATGGCGCTTCCACCTTAGGAACAAATCCCGGCCCTTCCTCACCATGTAATTTACCAAAGCTCCTGTTCACTCCATTCTCCCCTTAACTACAGTAATCACATCCTCTCTGGACTAGCCTTCTTGCCCCTCTTCAGTTTATCCTCAATGCTGCAGTCAGTATTATTTTTCCTTCCCGCTGCTCTGTCTCTGCTGTGTCTCTCTGTCAGTTGCTACACTCGCTCCCAGTGTCCTACACAATTACATTTAAATTCCTCACCTTCTCCTACAAAGCCTCTTCCAGCCCCCTTTCCCTTGTGTCTCCAAACTTATGTCTACCCACACTTATTTTCACTCCCTACACTGGTCGCTTCCTCACTACCACATTCATTTACCTCTTCAATTTCCAGTAGTCAGGACTTCTTCTGGGCATCTCCTCTCACCTATGAAAACATCTACCATGACATAGTTGATCAGCCTTTAAATTCCAAAACATCATTATCCTGCTGAAAGAGGCCACTGCTATCTGGGGATACCATTGCCATGAAGGGGTATGTACTTGGTCTACAACAATGTTTTTAGGTAGGAGTCATTCCACATCAAATCAACACATTTTTAGATAAAATTCTACCTTACATTCTCTAATTTCAATTAAGCTTGCTTTAATAAATGCTGCCATGAATATAAAGAAAACCCCCAAATCTTAGTTTGATATGTGCACTGGTTTTGAAGTTATACGCCTTCATTAGAGGAATGCACTTTCCTCTGAAGGTGTGTTTGGGGACAAGATTTTACAGATAGCGCCTGATTCCACTTTTGCGCAAGCGTGTAAACGTATGTGGAAAGATGCTCTATGTGGAAAGACATTTCAATTGTGTTGAATAGGCCTGCCTTTTACAGAGACAGGTTAGGTTTGGGTGGGCTTTATTTAGTGAAGAAAAGCCCCTTGGTCACTAATTTTAGCCCACCCAAACCTTACCTGATCCTGGACCTTTTGTGTCACATTTGTAAAACCAAAGTGTTTAATTACAGTGGAGTATCAGACTGGGAGAATGTGTCCTGGGAGCAAGGAGGAACAGCAACTTGGAGAAGGGTTGCTGGGAGAGAGAGACCCAGCAGATTAGGAGTGACACTGAACTCCCAAAAAGAAGCCTCAGTCATCTGGCCAGGCAGAGAAGAGAAGGCACAGACCATGAGACTGCTGCTATTTTCCACAGGCCATGTGATGTGCTCAGAGCCAGATTTAGACCTCATGGGGCCCTAGGCAAGATATTGGTTTGCCCCCCCCCTCCCTCCCTGAAACAATCCATAGCACAATTTATTTTAGCATAGCATATACTCCTATAGTTAAGAAGGGTAAATTATGTGCAGCCGCACATCACGCTGCTCCTCCTGCATCACCAAGCGGCCCCTCATTACTGTCCCTCTAATCACACTGTGCCCTCCTTTATCATTACACTGCATAACACTGCAGCTCTTCATTACTGTCCCTCTCATCACACTGTGCCCTCCTTTATCATTACACTGCATCACCATGTGGCCCCTCATTAATGTTCCTCTCATCACACTCTGCCCTCCTTTATCATTACACTGCATCACCATGTGGCCCCTCATTACTGTCCCTCTCATCACACTGTGCCCTCCTTTATCATTACACTACATCACACTGTGGTCCCAGCAGTTAAAGAATAATGTCCATGGACCCCATATTTTGTCAAAGGATCTAGCAGAATTTTTAATTATACTGGTCATATACTCCATACGATGAATATTAAGCTCAGTGGTCGAAGTGGAAGTTTAGAAGTGGCGGTATGAAAAATGTAATGAGAATGTAAACAAGTGAATGGAATTTTATTATTTTACAATGAAGGCAGAATGAGAAGTAGCGGTATGGTCTACTACCATACACACCCCACTTCCACCACGGCTTACCTTTCAATTCACACAAATTGTACTTTATCTTTAACTAAAGTACTAAGGTATTAATCATAATTAACATGTCAAGAAACTGCAGTTCATGGTTAGCAAGCCCAGTAATAAAAAATCAGCAGTCTCCTATCACTACCACGTCACATACTGTCCGCCACTAAAGTTACTGACTGCAGCCCTCTACCTACAGAAACATAAAAAAGTACTGGAATGCAATAATCATGTTAATATGTCAGTCTTCTGCATGAATCCCATAGTGCAACATTTAAAGCAGTCAGACCTCCTCATAATATAAATCCCACCAGATTCAGGATAGCTGGCAGACTGCCCTGCTCTCTCCTACCTGTTCTCATCACACTCGCGGCTTATGGCTACTGGTGTCTTTAGATCAGTTGCCTCTTGTCTGGATCCTGGAATGTTGGAGGCCCTATTTGGAAAAAAAATGGGTACACGAAATTTAGTAAACTCCAAACACCCCAGTGTTAAATCAATATAGCACCCACATTTTAAAAGTACACCTCCCTCCAACCAAAACATTAAATTAATAGCATACACATTTAATAAATAGACCTATTTCCCTCCAACCAGCTCCAACATTAAATTAATAGTGTTACCATTTAAAAAAATTAACCTATTTCCATCCCACAAACAGCCCCTCATACACACACATAATATAAATACACACACACACACACACACACATAATATACATACACTGGCCCCTCACACACACACACATTATATTAATATAAAGGGTGCCATTTTGAGGTAAGAGAGGTGTCAGGATTGAGGCAGCGGGTCATGTGAGGGAATAGATAATTAGCACGTGTCATGGGGAATATCAAAGAAAGGCTGGTGAGTGTTGTAAGGGTTTTGTTCGCTGCGGATGGGCCGTGTGGGGAACAGACTTATAACTCACATGCCCCCTCTCTGTCCAGCACCTTTAGCCACACATGCCCCCTTGTGCCCTGCAGCTTCCATCACACATGCCCCCTGTGCCCTGCAACTTCCATCACACATGCCCCCCTTGTGCCAGAGCAGCTTCCATCACACATGCCCCCCCTGTGCCAGAGCAGCTTCCATCACACATGCCCCCCCTGTGCCAGAGCAGCTTCCATCACACATGCCCCCCCTGTGCCAGAGCAGCTTCCATCACACATGCCCCCCCTGTGCCAGAGCAGCTTCCATCACACATGCCCCCCCTGTGCCAGAGCAGCTTCCATCACACATGCCCCCCCTGTGCCAGAGCAGCTTCCATCACACATGCCCCCCCTGTGCCAGAGCAGCTTCCATCACACATGCCCCCCCTGTGCCAGAGCAGCTTCCATCACACACATGCCACCCCTGTGCCAGAGCAACTGCCATCATACATGCCCCCCTTGTGCCCTGCAGCTTCACACACACATGTCCCCCCTGTGCCAGAGCAACTGCCATCACACATGCCCCCTGTGCCCTGCAGCTTCCATCACACATGCCCCCCTTGTGCCAGAGCAACTGCCATCATACATGCCCCCCTTGTGCCCTGCAGCTTCACACACACACGTCCCCCCTGTGCCAGAGCAACTGCCATCACACATGCCCCCTGTGCCCTGCAGCTTCCATCACACATGCCCCCCTTGTGCCAGAGCAGCTTCCATCACACATGCCCCCCTTGTGCCAGAGCAGCTTCCATCACACATGCCCCCCTTGTGCCAGAGCAGCTTTCACCACACATGCCCCCCTCCTGTGCCAGAGCAGCTTCCATTACACATGCCCCCCCTGTGCCCTGCAGCGTCACACACACATGCCCTCCCTGTGCCCTGCAGCGTCACACACACATGCCCCCCCTGTGCCCTGCAGCTTCACACACACATGCCCCCCCTGTGCCCTGCAGCTTCACACACACATGCCCCCCCCTGTGCCCTGCAGCTTCACACACACATGCCCCCCCGTGCCCTGCAGCTTCACACACACATGCCCCCCCTATGCCCTGCAGCTTCTCACACACATGCCCCCCCCCTGTGCCCTGCAGCTTCTCACACACATGCCCCCCTGTGCCAGAGCAGCTTCACACACACATGACCCCCCTGTGCCAGAGCAGCTTCCATCACACACATGCCCCACCTGTGCCAGAGCAACTGCCATCATACATTCCCCCCTTGTGCCATGCAGCTTCACACACACACACACACACACACACACACACACACACACACACACACACTACTTACCTTTTTTTACAGGAACCGAAAGAAGTGATGGAGCTCCTGTACCATGTGACCGCTGCGACCACATGACCCTGTAATGTCATATTGAGGTGCCTACAGTTACAGTGCCACTACAGTTTCTACCCCTAGGTCTAACACTGTGCCCCTCACCCTAGCGGTAAATGCGGCCCTGGATGGGCTCCTCCAATCAGAGCTCAGCACATGCTCCTATCACCCCTCAGCAGAGTCTCATGGGAAATATTTCCCCGACTCCCCCCGGCAGTCCAGTCCAAATCTGTTGTGGTGTTTAAATTGTTTTAGAGAAGTAAAGAAGAATAAATATGGAGGAAAGTGGCAGGTATCTTTTATAGTTTCAACCGATTTAAAAAGGCTAATCATACTTCTAATAAGAAGGGGTTGAGAACGGTTTCAGAATGGATGTGTAAATTTTTTTCTGAAATGCCAAAAGTTGTAAATGTTTGTGCCAGCTGCAGAAAACAACTTGGGACACTTTGAAAAGAGCAATAGGATCTTTTGTTCAGTTCCTCAAGATAATGTAGTATCAGCTCCCACTTGCTGACATTAGAGGGTATGTAACTACTGTCTATGACAACAAATGGTGGCTCGCATTTATTCTGGAGAAAGATGAAAACATTGATGAGGTGTAAGTGACATTCCTCCATCCAGCTGGTCCATCACCACCTTTTTCATACCCAAGGGAACCGGATATTTTATGGACTGCTATAGTAGATGTTCTGTGGCAGCTGAGTCTGTTGACTCCAACAGATTAAATACTACACCTTTTCTGAATTGGAAATACTAAAAACAATTGAAGCCTTCAGGCAGTTCCAACCCATTAAGTAGCACCATTCATCCAGAGCAGCAGCACCAAATGGTAATGATATGTAGTAAACTTTCTTAAATTATGTGAAAGGCATAAAATTATCACAACTGTTTTAAATATTTCAGTATTTAACATAATGTGTCATTGCACATAATATACATCAAAGGGAATGTTTAAGGAGTTAAATTAAAAGTAATAAACAGGCATAGATAGTTCTCATTTTTATTATTGTAACAAACAGTCCAAAATGAAAGCTCTTGTAGCAGATGATCTCATCATGTATTCAAAATAAAACAAGAGTTATTAACAACAGAGTGAACAATTTTTGAGATGTTTTTCAAAAATTGGCTTTTTGAGAAAATCTAAATTTTGATTTTGAAAATTTTACAATTATAATATTTATTGAAACATGATGCTGTGTTATAGATCATATAAAAGCCCGTAAAGAGGTTTAAAATGAGACATTGCCCAACTCTCTAGCTCTGTCAGGTGAGCTACAAATGCAATTAAAAAAATGTTAAAAGCAAGTTTTTTGTTAAAAAAGTGCAAATTTAAAGGCTACCTTCAAAAACAGTGCACATATCAGCCTAAGATTTGGGAATTTTCTTTACACATATGACAGTATTTATTATATCAAATTTCAATGCAATCTGAAAGTCAGTTTGAAACCATGTGTTTATTTGAGGTGGAGTGACCCATAAGTGGAACATGTCAGAATAATTTCCACATGAATGCCACAACCTAAGGTTTCCCAGCAGAACATTGCCCAGCGTATCATACTGCCTCCACCGACTTGCCTTCTTCCCATAGTGCATCCTGGTGCCATCTCTTCCCCAGGTAAACAACTCTCACACACACGGCTGTCTACATGATGTAAAAAATGTGATTCATCCGACCAGGCCACCTCCTTCCTTTACTCCATGGTCCAGTTCGGGAGCTCACGTGCCCACTGTAGGTTCTTTTGTCTGTGGACAGGGGTCAGCATGAACACTGATCGGCCTGTGCTTACGCAGCCCCATTCACAGCAAACTGCGATGCACTGTGTGTTTTGACACTTTTCTATCACAGCCAGCATTAACTTTTTCAGCAGTTTGTGCTACAGTAGCTCTTACTGGGTAATGGTACTGCCAATCAAATAGGATGTTTGATTGAGAGTGGTTCCCTTATACACTGACGGACGAGATATTCATACAATGCGAACCTTCGGATTATACAAGATGAGTGGACAATTATTATTATAAATGTAAAATCCCATTGATAACTAAGAATAAAACTATGGTAAGGATCTAAGAAAGACATTCTCTTGATTGAGAGAGGCAAAATAATCTTGCGACTGATGCTCCTGATTTACAAGGTTTTATTAAGGATATTGGAGTGCCACAATTGAGCTATAAGCAATTTTACTATTTAAGATAAAGAGTTGTATACCATTCTTAAACCTTAATTATTCCTATTTAAGTCACAGCCGAGTTCTAACCAATAGGCAACTATTGGGCGGAGTCATAATACTCCTCATTGGGTAATGATACTGCCAATCAAACTGGATACTCGACTGTGAATGGTTCCCACTCCAGTGACGTAAGTTAGTTCACACGGAACTGACTGTATATAAGAACTGTCAATTCATCCTCTTTGTTTGCCTTGACTAAGCAATACAGCAAAACGCGCGTCGGCGTTACCGCTGGATGCACGCAATTCTTTTTACTTTGAAGGAGTTTAGTTGATGCAATTTATACCCCTATAAGCCCAAAGATAGAGGGGACTAATAGGCAGTTAGGAAATCACACCCCATAACTCATTTGCAATTTGAGAGCGCTATTCTGCCGAGAATTTGCTGAGAATCCTTAAGCTATATCAATAGGACCTTTTGACAGATAGAATCCATGTTGATCACTTCATTATCTATCTGTACGGGAGTGGTGGGACTATTCTGATTAATACAGCATTCAAGGGCAAAGGAGATAGGTGGTAATACACTACTCCACCTTATTTAATCAGACACCCACGATCTGCTATCAAACAGATCAGATACTACTAAACATTTATCTAGTGCATATATATATGTGCAGATAAATGAAGGTGTTTATTACAACTCTTGCAACTGCAGGATATTTATCTAATTAACCACTCTATACACCTGCAGGTTAACCTGACTACAAAACCTTCATACCATATAATCCATGAATCAGGATTGTATAGGTATAAGATTATAGTGCATCCAGCCCATTTTTATTAAGATAATTTTATTTAATGAGCACATAATTATTTTATATTTTGCTTTTTTAAACACGTTAATAAAGGTTACATTTTAAAAGGATGGCCTCAATACATGATTAGAAATGTGATTGGTTACAGAGGATTCTGTGCACCTTACCAAAGAAACTTCTGTTCTTCCTCTTCCTTTATACGTCTTATATTAAGATACAGACTATGAATTATCTCAGAATGTTATTTAAGGGAAGTCTCCGGCATGCTTTGAGAGCAAAGCTTTTAACTTCGCTTTCCAAACCTGAGTGTTGTATCGATTTATTATTAGATTTCACTTTACCTGTATAATTTCTGACTGATATCTTGTTATGTTTGACTCGATATACGTTTAATAATTGTAATCATACTATACAATTTTACAATGCTTTTCTATTTACACTAGTCAATATTTGCCCTGGAAAAAAAGTCCAGTTTTTTTGTTTTGTTCATTTTGATAATTGTTTGTTTTGTTTTAAGTTTCTGTAAAGGATATACCGACAAAATGATTTACTTTACTTTTTTCATTTTCACATATGAAGCCTTGATGAAGAATCTATTGACAAAAGAGAAAACCAGCAGTTCACGGCCTGTTTTAGAGATTTACTCGGCATCTGGCATCCTTTTATCTACTATTCAGGTAAGTGAATTATGTGAGAACCTCAGAAGATGTGATAACGTTCATGTATAAAAGTAACATGAGTGACCCAAGTTACTGAATATGTGTGTGAATGAAAACATAAGTATTACATATTTGATTTTAAACTCCAAATGTAAGAGCTTTTAAATGTAACTATTTAAAAAATCCATAGACAAATTTTGTAATTTAAAGAAATCCATCTGCTTCACAGAACGTTGTATAGGACTGACTCACTATAATCATACTCGGCCGCAGTTTAGGCTTCCTCAAAGAACACAACTTGCAAAGTATCTGTCATTAGCAACTTTTCATGAAGCAGTGTTTTATGAGATATACCAACATGATATTGGGAAATCCGTTTTTGGGCAATGATCAGATACAAGTTGACAAACATAAAATTATCAGCACACTGCCATACATGACAAGTAGGTGAAGTGTCACAAAAAAAATACTACCATAAAAGTTATTCAATAATTGGGGATGATTTGGTGGAGTAGTTCAGCCAAGTTTGCCAATTTTAGGACACTCGTCTGCATACGTTTGTCTGGTAAATCGACAATTTAATAAGACAATGATTAAATTGTTTTAACCAATGTCTCTGGGTGGAAGGCAGAGGGGAGAACCTATTTGGTTTTAAACAATGTTTCAAATACAGGAGTGAGGGGATGCTGAGTGGACATAAATTCCCTACTAATAGCCTTTGGGGTATTAACACAACAGCCTTTTGGCCAGCGACTAGTGTACAGGTGCAAAACATGGTGTGGAATGTGTTAAGTTTGATTAGTATTATAAACAGTGGTCGAAGTGGACATTTAGAAGTGACTGTATGAAACAGGTAATGGGATTATAAGTGAAGGGAATTTGATAGTGCTTCACTAAAGGCAGAAGGACAAGTAGTGGTATGACATACTACTATATAAACCCCCACTTCGACCACTGATTGTAACAATATAATGATCCAAACAGGAGCAACAATAACCCCTCCATTTCTACCCTACAAGGAAGTCCTTGTAACAACATAACGACCTATGAAGACCTTTTCTAAATGCAGACATGCTTACTTTGAATGCTGCCTGTAATGAACTTGAGGCCAGGGAGCATTATATATGGTTCCTTGTTCCATCACCTCACCTTTTGCCTCACAAGCTGTGTAGCAGCCCACTGGTTAGAGAGGAGTCAAGAAGTGAGGTAGTATCCTCAGGGGAGGGGGGAGGGTAGCTAGGTATTTGTTGTCTCCTTGCTGCTAAATTATGTTCACAAGTTTTTATTACCTGGTGGACACCATGTTTTGCACCTCTACACTAGTCGCTGGTGTCGGATCTAAATCAGATTGTTCACCTGTGAGTGTCAGTTTCAGTTATGAGCTCATCAGCTGGAGAGAATTGCACTGCATGTTTTGCGTGTACAATTAGCTCTGCTTTATTAGTTGCAAGTCCATATCTATATAGCACAAAATCACATATTACAGAAAACTATGCCCCAAAAGGTTTTAACCACTCATGCTTCCTTTAAACAGATCTTGCTACATTCTCTCATTTTCACTCAGGAATACTCCCCAGGGGGGAGTTGTTTTATCTCCATCTGCTATATCCAAGGTCATTGGGCATAGTCTTGTGCAAACAGTGAATAACTCCTACGAGCTAGCAGTATCTAATCTGTCTTTAAGCTATAAGAGAACAAAATTGCTATAAAGCAACAAGATGGCGTCCGCTTAGCAAAATCACATTTCTCACTGGCCAAAAGGCTGCTGTGTTAATCCTGTCATATTATTCTATATATTATTTACATAAAAAATTATATATACAGTACTGTGCAAAAGTTTTAGGCAGGTGGGGAAAAAATGCTGCAAAGTAAGAATGCTTTGAAAAATAGAAGTGTTTATTTTTATGAATTTAATAAAATGCAAAGTGAATGAACAGAAGAAAAATCTAAATCTAATCAATATTTGGTGTGACCACCCTTTGCCTTTAAAACGGCATCAATTATTCTAGGTACACTTGCACACAGTTTTTGAAGGAACTTGACAGGGAGGTTGCTCCAAACATCTTGGAGAACTAACCACAGATCTTCTGTGATGTAGACTTGCTCAAAGCCTTCTGTCTCTTCATGTAATCCCAGAAAACTCTATGGGCATATTCAATTGACGGCGGGATCGCCGAAAATCCCGCGCTCGAAAAATATTACCGTTAATACGGTAATCCTGTGCGTAAAAGCCGTTAATACTGTAATTTACTCGCTGGATTTCAGCTCGCGAGCTGAAATTCAGTGAGTAGTTACCGTATTAACGGTAATATTTTTCGAACGCTGGATTTTCGGCGATCCCGCCGTCAATTGAATATGCCCCTATGATGTTATGATCCGGGATCTGTGGGGGCCATATCATCACTTCCAGGATCCTTGTTCTTCTTTACGATGAAGATAATTTTTAATGACATTGGCTGTATGTTTGAGGTCCTTGGCCTGCTACAGAATAAATTTGAAGCCAATCAGATGCCTCCCTGATGATATTGCATGATGGGTATGTACCTGCCTATATTTCTCAGCATTGAAGACACCATTAATCCTGACTAAATCCCCAACTTCATTTGCTGAAATGCAGCACCAAACTTGCAAGGAACCTCCCCCATGCTTCACTATTGCCTGCAGACACTCATTATTGTGTTCTCGTTTCTATGAGTGGGGTGACCAGTTGAAGTCATCAGGATCATTCTCCCCCGTATCTCTTGTAGCAGTGGCATATGTGAAAATGACTCTCTTCTGCAACCAGTCCTTGGTCCAACATCTGCAATGTTTGCTTTCCTGTTTATTGTTTGCAGCGTTGTTGTCATGGCACCAAGCGCACGATTTTCTTTTAATGGGCAGGCTCATTATAAACAAAATAAAAACCTACCAAGTGTACAGTTTTGCAGGGAGTGAACCGAACATAAACTATACACAAAGCAATGAATGGTGAGGAAGCGCTTCCTCTACCTAGATGTTTGTGTGGGGTGAGGTTCCGCCCATTTTTTAAATTATGTTAAGATATTGCTGCAGGATAGGCAGGTATCTGTATAATGTGTGAGGAGTCAATCATTTCAGTAGGTGATTGAGAGATGCAGATCTCTGATTTGACCGTAAATCATGTAGTTGTGCACATGTGAATTTTTTTTTTTTTAAACGTATTCTTTATTTAAATGTTGCATAACAATCATTATTATTATTATCTTTTATTTGTTAGGCGCCACAAGGTTTCCGCAGCGCCGCACATAGTACAAACAGTAGACTATACATGGTATAACAGTACAGAACAATAAACAAAAAGTACCAATACTTCACAAACTCCAGGCAGGCAGATGCAATAGACACGGAGCAGAGGAACGGTAAAGAAGACAGGAGGGAAGAGGGCCCTGCTCATACGAGCTTACATCCTAAGGGAGGGTAAAACAGACCAGGCACAAGAGGAGCCAGTTGAGGGAATGGGAGAGAGGGGAGAATGAGCGGAGGAGATGGGGGTTAAGTGGATGGTTGGTAGGCTTTGAGAAAGAGGTGAGTTTTGAGTGCACGTTTGAAGGAGCACAGAGTAGGAGAGAGGCGGATGGAGCGAGGGAGGTCATTCCAGTGAAGGGGGCTGCACGGGAAAAGTCCTGGATTCTGGAATGGGAAGATGTGATCAGAGTGGAGGAGAGGCGGCGGTCATTGGCCGAGCGCAGGGAGCGGGCGGGAATGTGAATGGAGAGGAGGCTAGAGATATAAGGGGCAGTAGAGTGGGAGAGAGCCTTGTAAGTTGTGGTGAGGAGTTTGAAAAGAATTCTGTAGGGGAAGGGGAGCCAGTGTAGGGCAAGGCTGAGAGGGGAGGCAGAGGGGGAGCGGCGTGAGAGGAAGATGAGTCTTGCGGCCGCATTGAGTATAGAGCAGAGGGGGGAGAGACGGGAGTGGGGGAGGCCGGTGAGGAGGAGGTTGCAGTAATCCAGGCGGGAGATGATGAGTGCGTGTATGATGGTTTTGGTGGCCTCCTGAGAGTGAAAGGGACAGATGCGGGCAATGTTGCATAGTTGGAAGGGACAGGCTTGGGCAAGAGAATGAATGTGGGGGCAAAAGAGAGAGAGGAGTCAAGGGTGACACCCAAGCAGCGGAGTTGGGTGACAGAGGAGATGGTATTGTTGTTAACGACAATGGAGAGGTCATGGTGGGATGGGAGGCTGGGAGGAGGAAAGACAATGAGTTCAGTTTTGGAAATGTTGATTTTGAGAAAGCGCTCCGACATCCAGGAGGAGATGGCGGCGCGGCAGTCAGATACCTGAGCGAGGAGGGTGGAGGAAAGATCAGGTGAAGAGATGTAAAGTTGAATGTCGTCAGCATAAAGGTGATACTGAAGGCCAAAGGAGGAGATGAGAGCACCAAGGGAGGAAGTATAGAGCGAAAAGAGTAGAGGGCCGAGAACGGAGCCCTGTGGGACTCCTACAGCGAGAGGGTAGGGGGAGGAGGAAGAACCAGACGTGGATACAGAGAAGGAGCGGTTAGCGAGGTATGAGGTGAACCAGGCGTGGACAGAACCAGAGAGGCCGAGAGAGAGAAGAGTTTGCAGCAGGAGGGGGTGGTCCACGGTGTCAAAGGCTGCGGAGAGGTCAAGGAGGATGAGTAGGGAGAAATGACCCTTGGATTTGGCCGATAGGAGATCATTAGTAACCTTGGCCAGGGCAGTTTCGGTAGAGTGGAGGGGTCAGTAGCCGGATTGGAGATGGTGAAGGAGGGAATTGTCCGAGAGGTGCCTGGTTAGGCGGCTGCAGACAATCCGCTCAAGTAATTTAGAGGCATAGGGGAGAAGAGAGATAGGAAGATAGTTGGCAAAAGATGTGGGGTCGAGATTTGGTTTCTTAAGGATAGGAGAGATGAGAGCGTGTTTAAAAGAGGAGGGTACTACACCAGAGTAGAGTGATAGGTTGAAAAGGTGTGCGAGGTAAGAGCAGGCAGTGGGAGAAAGAGAGCGAAGGAGGTGAGAGGGGATGGGATCGAGAGGGCAGGTAGAGGGTGGAAAGGAAAGAATGACAGAGCGAACTTCTTCACCTGTTGTAGGGCAGAAGGATTACCAGAGTTGGGTGTCGGTGGGAGGTGAAGCGAAGAGGGAGGCGGGAGAAGAGGGTGAGGAGATGTTCAGTCTGATGGCCTCAGTTTTGGAAGAGAAAAAGGTGGCAAAGTCAGAAGCGGAGAGGAAAGACGGGACAGAAGGGGGGGGGCGGGGGAGAGAAGGGAGCTGAAGGTGGCAATGAGGCGGCGGGAATTGGAGGACTGAGAAGAAATGAGGGACTTAAAGAAGGATTGTTTGGCGAGGGAGAGGGCGGAGCAGAAAGAAGAGAGGATGAATTTAAAGTGAATGAAGTCGGCCAGGGAACGAGATTTCATCCAGAGGCGTTCAGCAGTGCGAGAGCACTTTTGGAGGAAGCGGGTGAGTTTTTAGTGCCAGGGCTGGGGAATAATGCGGCGTCTGCTGACAGTAGAGGCCGGGGCGACAGCGTCCAGGGCAGTAGTGAGGGAGAGATTGTAGAGGGAGGACGCCTGGTCAGGACAGACAATGGAGGGAAGGGGTGATAGAGTTTCAATAGAGGAGGAGAAGGAGGTAGGGTCAATAGCGTCAAGGTTGCGCCTGGTGAGGGTGGCTTTGGGCGAAGCAGGAGCAGGGGAGGAGGACAGAGTGAAGGAGAAGAGGTGGTGGTCAGATAGTGGGAAGGGAGAGTTGGAGAAATCACAGAGATGAGAGAAGACAAGGTCAAGGGAGTGACCAAGACAGTGGGTGGGGGAAGAGGTCCACTGAGTAAGGCCTAGGGAGGAGGAGAGGGCGAGAAGTGTGATGGTGGCGGGGTCAGAACAGTTGTCAATAGGAATATTAAAGTCACCAAGTATGATGGAGGGAAGGTCAGAGGAAAGGTAGTGGGGGAGCCATGAATAGAAGTTGTCAAGGAAAAGGGAGGAGGTGCCTGGGGGACGGTAGATGATGGAGACACGGATGTGGATGGGGGAGAACAGCCAGATGAAGTGTACTTCAAAGGAAGAGAAAGAGAGGGAAGGTAAAGTAGGAATGACCCGAAAAGTGCAGTTAGGGGAAAGGAGGAGACCCACTCCACCTCCTGGACGCTCATCCGGGCTGGTGGAGTGGGTGAAGGAGAGGCCCCCATAGGAGAGGGCGGCAGGTGAGGCAGTGTCAGAAGAAGTAAGCCAGGTTTCAGGGATGACAAGAAGATTTATTGTGAATCATTGATTCACAGTAACAATTCAATGTAAACAAATGTAACAAGACAGCAACATAATGACGTTTTCAGGGAATATGAGAACATAACTAATCACAGGGGCAAAGACAGACATACAAGGAAAAGTGGGGGAGGGAAGGGAGGTGGGAGGAAGGACAATGAGGTGCGCAAGAGAATGATGGGGGATATTCTCAGTCAGGACCGGACTGGGACTAAAAATCAGCCTTGGCATTTAAAGTACACAGGCCCACCTCAGTTACAGCAGGAAAGAAGCTATGTGCCGCTGCGCAGCGGTGGCGTTGAAAGGGGCGTGACCACATTGTGTTGTGGGTGTGGCCAACATGGGGCATTGATACATACATTATAATAGAACATTACATTTATCACGCCTCCCCAGCCACATCACGCCATCCCCAGCCCACTGTACTTCTCTATGCTTCTAGTGCTGCTGACATCCATAAGGGTGGGAACTTCCTGTAGATTGAGCAGGGAAGCTCTTTGTCTCACGAGATTACCAAATCTTGTGATACTTAGAGCTCCTCGCCTTGCTCTGCAGGCTGTGTCCTGTCCGGGAACTGGGAGCAGCTATCGGTTCCCTTCCCCTAACCAGAGGTGGATTAAGGCTCAGGGGGCCTAGGGTATTTAAGACAGCAGGGCCCCTATTATGTAACATGGTAATCATTTTAGACAAATACATAGGCAATACTGTGTGCACTACTGTTAGAGGCAAACAGCTCTGCCTTCACAAGCAGTACATTGTGAAGTGGGACATGCCTCCCAACTGTCCTTGCAGTCGGACCAATTTCTGACTAAGTGAGACAGTCCCCCAAATTCAAGACTGCCCCACCAGATTCAAGACAGTTGGCAGACTGTCCTGCTCACTTTCACCACATGTAACAGCTGGTTTCTTTAGCTCAGTTCCTTCTTGTCTTGATCCTGGAATATTGGATGCTCTATTTTGAGCCAACCAGCCCTGGTGTTAAAACAATAGCACTCACGTTTTATAATTAGGCCTTCCTCCAGTCTCCACAATAATATTATTCACATTTAATAAGTAGACCTATTTCCCTCCAAACAGTCCCAGCAATAAATTAAATAGCATTAAAGTTTAATAAATATAGCCATTTTCCACAACCATCCCCAGCAATAAATAATTCATATTCACATTTAATAAATAGCCCTCCTCCCCCAAATCAGCCCCATATTCAATTGATAGCTCTAAACCAATGGAGTATTAAATTATAGGTTCCTTCACCTCACCTTTAATAATTGGCTCCACCTACACTCCACCATTAAATAGCCTACCTTCCACACTATATTAAGATCCTCCCTTCCCTCACATATCATATTTAAATATTGCGCGCGCGCCGTAGGGACATGGGGACACACACACACCCACCCCCCTTAGGGACATGGCGCCACACACCATAGGGACATAGCGCCACACTTACCTTGTTACCCCCCCCTGCGCACTGCTCGGCAGACAGACTTTCAGTGATGTGCGGCCGATGCAAGTAATCACATGGGACGCGCACCACGTGACAGGTGCCGTCCCATGTGATTAAAATCACATGGCCGCACATCACTGAAAGTCCGTCCGCCGAGCAGCAGTCGCTGCTCAGGCGGGCGGTCATGCTGCCGGCTGCATCGGCCCAACTAGCCATCGGCCCTTCTGGCATTTGCCAGATGGCCTTTCTGGCCCTGCTCTCAGTCACAATAAGTGGTAGGACTCCATGGTGCACATTATGGAGTTAGAATGGATAAGTAGAATATAGTAAGGGAAATGAGCAAGGTCAGTATGTTATATTGCAATAACAGCTCTATCAACATGGTGGGAGTGATGGGGTTAGTCTTGAGCAGTATTCTGCCTTCTCTTTAAATTTCAGCCAGCTGAAGCAGGTGGCTGTGAACTCAGATGTTCGGTCACAGGCTGAAAGGGATAATTCCTCCATGGACATGTATAAATCAATGTGGAACCACTCGGACACAGTGGGAGGAGAGGGAGACTTCCAACAAACCGGGATCAGGGATTTGGCTGCATTATTCAAGTGTTTAAGCAGCAGTAATTTTTTATTTATTTTTTATAGGATGAGATTGAAATGTTGGACAAGGACAAGAGCCAGAAATCGCGGTCAGTCGGCACATTCGCCCCCGTGAACATTTTGGAGAGATGTATTATTTCATTGCAATAGGGGGAGATCCTCGAGTATGACCACTAGATATGGAGCTGCGAACCTAAGGAAGAATTGCATCTCCAGCAAAGGGGAGAAATACTTATTGAAAATTTATGTAACCATTTGAGATATCTGTTACCGTCGTGTTAGAATCTTATACTGGGTTTCAACAATGGCTGTGTTTTGTGGGCATGCATGAGTAGCCATGAATTCTTTCTGGATTGGCCCAGTGAGATCGCTAAGGTCTCTTTCCCAAGTCTCTGTGTAACGAGGGTTATGTATAGAATTGTCCTCAATGAGTATTTGGTAAATAGCAGAGATAGTGTGTTTGTTAGAGTGCACAGGGTGTTAGCAGCCTACTCATATTGGCTAGAGTGCTCTGTTTGTATAGAAGAGTGCAAAGTTGTAAATATCTCCAATGTTTGTTTGCGGGAAGGGGAGCCTCAGATTGAAGTTATTCAAACTCTTGCACCGAACCATGCTTGACCAGGTGCCCTAGTCTTAAGATCCCTCTTGTAGACAAAGTGGCAAACTGTCTGGACTGGAGTCCAGGTGGGAATTCTGAGTTGCCCAAAAAAGAGGTCAGGAGGCCAAGACTGTAGAAATACATTTGCTTGCTCTAATCCCTTTTCAGCAATCTAGCATGGGACCTATAGTGGGGTGACCTATAGTGGGTAGGTTTGGGAGCCACGGTAACAGGTTCAATGGGGTAATCAGTCCATGCCCTTCAATATGAATCCACTGTTTATGCCTCACCAATCTTGTCCACTCCAGAACTCTAGTGGGTATAGAGGCCTGGTAGTAGCACCAGAAGAGCGGTAGTTGTAGGCGACCTTGGTGACGAGGTCTATAGAGAATGTCATGTTTGAATCTTGGCCAGCTTGGCCCCCTAAACAAAATCCCTGATCACGCGTTGTAGATCTATAAAAAAAACTCCTGGATACCCTGATTGGAACCGTGTGGAAAACATAAATAGTACCCTGTTCATTTTTATAACACTTATTTTCCCCAACCAGGAGAGATTTAGTTTGGACCAGAATTGTAACTCCCCGCGTGTTTTAGCTAAATGAGATGAATGATTAAAATCGTGTAACTTGGAGGTGTAACCAGATGTTATTCACAGATATGGAACGAAGGCCGGAAGCCATTTGAAGACAAAGATTTAAGGTACTTACAATAGGGTCTGGAAGGGAGATATTGAGCACAACCGATTTTGAGTAGTTTATTTTGAAATGGGACAGTTGGCCGAACTTATCGAATTCACGCATTACATTAGATAGGGAATGATACAATGGTATTTGTAACCACTGCCAGTAAATTGTCTGCAAATAATGCTAGCTTAATCTCCCTGTTTCCAACCCTTCTTCCCTCTATATCCACATTCTTACGGATTGCCCTAGCTATTGCTTCCATACAAAGAATAAATATTAGCGGCGAGAAGGAACAGCCTTGACAAGTGCCATTGGAGACCGAGCCCAAAAGGGTCTTATACAAATCCCCTGGTGCAAAAGTTAGGATTAATAAGATAATGATGCTATGCGTACAAAGGGGTCCCATACCCAAGTGCTCCAGCACCCCTTGCATGAATTGTCACTTTATTCTATCAAATGCCTTCTCGGCATCTGTGGAAAGGAGAAGCACCTTGGAGTTGGTCTGTGAAAGAAATTGGATAATATCTATCATTTTGGTCGTGTTATTGCGTGCTTCTCTATTGGGGACAAAACCCACTTGATCTGAATGAATTCAATTTGGAAAAAGCAAATTCAAGCGATCAATTTGGCAAATAACTTGAAATCTATATTCAGCTGGGAAATGGGACAGTAACTATAGAGCACTGGGATGGATCCTTTCCCTCTTTAGGGATAGCGGTGATGTGTGCCTCCAGTGCTTGTGTGGAGAAGTTTTATCTAATATCGCGTAAAAAACAGCCAAAAGGATGAGGGAAAGTCTATTTTTAAAGGTTTTATAGTTTGATACCGAGAACCCATCCAAGGCCGGGCTGCTTCCCAACGGCGATGATTTGATAACATCATCTAGCTCCTCACTAGAAAAGGACTGCTCCAGCATCTTCTCCATATCTTTAGAAATTCTAGGGAATTTTATTGCTTTCAAGTATTCCTTGATGGAACTGGTATGTCCAGCTTGCCAATGAGTGGGAACTATGGGCCCTTAAGGTTATATAAGCCTTAATTATAGCTATGGAATGCTTTCGCTATGTCCTTATCTTTAAAACACGGGTTGCCCTCCACATCCTTGTCTGAATAAATGTAAGTCTGGGCACGTTGTTTGCGAAGAGTCCTAGCAAGGAGTCATCCCGGCACTGACTTGTATTGAAAATTGTTCTTCTGGTTCCATCTGACCTGATCACTGGTACCTTCAATCAGTGTGACTGCAAATAAACATCAAGTGGTTCAAAGACCTGCTTGAAAACATCTTCCATGCTGAAAATCCTGTGACCTACAGATTAGACCCAAATTGTAATCTGTTCCCGACTGTTTCTGAGGTTTGGGCCCAGCATCCAGTACCACCACTCTGCCATGACCCTTCAGCTCTGGCCAGTGTGATAGGCCATTGGGGATCCATCCACAGCCACCGTGATCCATAGGAAGAGGTCAGGAGTACCAACCCAGGTACACCAGTAACGGTGTACACTCGCAGCATCAGTTACCCAGAAGAAACCCGGTACTGGATGCCGGTAAAGGACTCCAATGGTGGCAGCATTTGTAAGCCCCTCCTACTGCAGTGAGCGGACGCGTTTGGGATACCGAAATGGAATGGTGCCAAAGTAAGCCCAGCTGGTTCCCAGCAACAGCAGACAGGGTGGCATAGGCAGTCCATTCTGTCACAGATTTCTGGTGGGAGCAGTGGGATAAACCGCAGGCGGATTTTTGTGCACCAGTTGGGAGAGCCGAGTTATTCAGGAGAGGAATAACTGCAGCCAGGAGAACGCACAGGATAACTGATTACACCAATGTTTTCTGGGCGAACCTCGAGACGCTTTGCAGTGCCAAGGGTATTGACACCAGCCATTCGCCAAACAGGGCAGAGATGAGAAAGGCGCTGAGGGAATGGCACAGACAGCATGGTACCCAGGTGGAGGAAACTGATGGCTGCAAAGGCCAAGGCAGCGGCCCATTTGACGACCAGGAACGAGGTGAACCAGACCCCCAGACAGCAGCAACCTCTACACAACTGACTATACCCGCACAGCCAGCCCCTCTGTGCTATGATGAGTGCAGGGTAGTCGGGTTAAAGATCCAGCTGGTGGCCTTAGGGGTCAATGCGACTGCAGTTGAGCGGGAACAGGTCATCAAGGCATGGCGCCAAGAGGGAAGGGCTCCCTAGGGGATCAGGGCTGTCATCTCTACCTTGCCCTCAATTTGGGGACTGTGTTGGTGTCACGAAATCTGGAGAATTTTGTGAGTCCTGTATACCTGCAGATGATAGACTCCGCGCCCCAGTTCGAGCACCTAACGGTAGATGCTTTTCACCATGACCCTAGTAGAGGGCATGGGCTCAGGAACACCTATTACCGCAGGTCGCGGTTCCCAGAAAGAGTGAGGCCGATATATAGGTGGAGCCAGATATAGAAGGAATATGACAATAACAGGTAAAGTTCACTGAGGACAATAACAATGAGGAAGTTAGTTGATTCGTTGAGAAGAGCAGTCCAATGGAAACAGTATCGATGAAGAACCAGTAGATCTGTTCAGATGGTAACTCGGAGCAACAACAGCTGAATTACTGATACAGCGATAGTTCAATAGAAACAAATATGGTGAAGAACAGGCTGATCCATTTAGATGGTAACTCAAGCAACCACAATTGGATTTCAGCAACAGTTCAGTAGAAACAGCAATAATGAAAGACTTGGTTGATCCATTTAAGTGGTAACACAGGTGACAGCAATTGAGTACTTATACAGCTACAGTTCAGTGAAAACAGCAGTAATGAGGACTTAGTTGATCCGTTTAAAGAGTAACTCAGATAACAGTAGTTGATTTACTGATACAACAACAGTTCAGTAGAAACAGCAATAATGAAAACTTAGCTGATCCATTTAGCTAATATTTCAGTGCAGCAGGTGTAGTAGGTTCCTAGTGAAGTTTGGAGTTACAATAGTGAAGCGGAGAAGTCCAATGAATGAAGCCGTAGAAGAGACACTGAATGCAGCAGTGGAGATCCGATAAAGCGAGAGTTCCAGCGAATGCACCAGAGATTAAACACAGTAGATCTTGAAGCAATGATGTACAGCAACCATGGGTAAGTCACACGAGGAGAGCCCAATCCTTTCAAGAGTAAGTAACTTGAAGAACATGATCCAAAGAGCAGGAACTGGCAGGATTAAATAGTGCTCCAAAAGCATCAAGGCCAATAGGAACGAGTTGGAGGTAATGAGAGAATGATTGACACGTGTAGAATAGAACAAGATGGAGACTAAGACTAAAACACTGGATCCAATATACTGTGGTCACCGTTTATGAGACAGGGTAATTGTCACGAGCCGCGGCGGTACTCACAGCCGCCGCGGCTCGCTTCCTGTCCGTCCCGGCCGTCACCATGACAACCGGGACATCACTTCCTCCCAACTCCCGGATGCTACTCCAGCGCAGCCGGGCGCGCACGCGCACATTGTGATTAGTAGATTCAGCTTGTGGGCTGAATTAGCAGGCATTAGCCTGCAGGTGTGTGTGACAGGGCTAAGCCCTGATTGGTGTTTAGTGCAGCAGGCAATTAGCCTGCAAGTGTGCACTGTCCATCTGGGTACTTAAGGCAATGAGGTCTGCTGCCTCATTGTCTGTTATAGCTTCTGATGCCAGTCTGCTGACCTGCTCTGTGCCTTGTTCCTGTCTGCTGATTACCTGTGTATGACCCTTTGCCTGGATTTGGACCTTGCCTGTGTATCTCGTGACCCTGACCTCTGGCGTGTTTACCGACCTTCCTGTCTGCTCGTGACCCTTGACCTCGGCCTGTTTATTGGAATTGCTATCTGCTGCCGGCCCTTGACCTTTGCTTGGACTTCACTCTGCTTGTCTGGGTTCTCCCCAGCCGGTACACACTTCACGACCCTCTGTCAGTCAGCAACCCAGTCTGCCCCCACCATCAGGGGCTCCAGTGAACACCTGACTGGCAGAATAGACTCTGGGTTGAGTTGTGCCGGCTGGAGGAGTTCCTAACAGTAATAACCCTTTTAGAAGTGGCCACTGGACATAAAATTTTCGTAATTATGCAGGTACGTTGATATCAAAAGCATTTACCCAGGATCGCTCTTCAGGGCCAAAGCCCCTACAATCTACTAAATACTTCACCACACCTCTGGAGGTCTTAACATCCAAAATGTCAGTAATTTCAAATTCCTCCTCTTGGCTGAAACTGGGCGTAGTAGAGGAATGTTTAGCTGAAGATAATTTATTGATAATCAGCGGTTTCTGAAGAGATATATGGAAAAAATTAGAGATGCGGAGTGAAGAAGGAAGCTTCAATTTGAAACTGAGTTAATGACTTGCAGTATTTTATATGGTCCAATAAACCTGGGAGCAAATTTCATAGACGGTACTCTAAGACGGATGTTCCGGGTAGACAACCATACTCTGTCTCCAATTTTAAGAGCAGGGACAGCCCGACGTCTTTTGTCCGCCACTGTTTTATAACGGACGGATACTTTCTTGAGTTGAGTAGAAATTTGAGACCAAATGGACGTAAAATCTCGTAATAGCTCAGTAGCCGCAGGACCATGGGTGGGTGGGAGGATAGAAAACCTAGGAGGATTAGGATAAAGCCCATAAATTATGAAAAAAGGAGTGGAGGAGGTAGATTCGTGAAACAAATTATTGTGTGCAAATTCTGCCCATTGTAACAAGTCGATCCAATTGTCCTGGTTAGCGGAGGAGAATATTCGGATGAAGGTCTCGAGATCTTGATTCACCCTCTCCGTCTGGCCATTGGATTGGGGATGGTAACCGGAAGAAAAATTAAGTTGTACACCAAGATAATGCTCGCCAGAATTTGGATGTAAACTGAACACCTCTATCAGACACAATGTCCAGTGGACAGCCATGTATACGAAATATTTCTTTGATGAAATGTTGTGCTAAAATGGAGGAGGAAGGTAAACCTATTAAAGGTATAAAAGGAGCCATCTTTGAGAAACGGTCCACCACCACCCAGATGGTGTTATATCCTTTGCTGGTAGGTTGGGAAGTCACAAAATCCATACTGATGTGAGTCCAAGTTCTAGATGGTATGGGAAGTGGTAACAACGGACCCATAGAATCCAGGCGAGAGGATTTGTGCGGAGCACAAACACTATATGAAGCGACAAAGTCCTTAACATCTGAACAGAGAGATGGCCACCAATAAGAATGAGAAATCAATTCAAAAGTCTTGAGGCACCCAGCGTGCCCAGCGAATTTGTAAGAATGATGCCAGCGAAGGAGTTTTCTCCGAAGGGCCTTGGAAACATAGGTCTTCCCTGGAGGGGGAATGCCTTTTTGAGTGGAAGTGGCAAAAAGGCATTTAGGGTCCAAAATAGGATGAGCAGCTGGTGGATCCGGATCCAGAGTAAATTCAAAAGATTGGGAGAGCGCATCTGCTATTTTATTCAATCGGCCTGGCTTAAAGGTCACATGGAGATTAAATCGAGAGAAGAAAAGCGACCAATGGGCCTGCCGGGTGTTAAGACATTGTGCAGTTTGTAAATACAGGAGGTTCTTGTGATCCATAAATATTGTTACCACATGTTGGGCTCCCTCCAAAAGATAGAGCCATTCTGACAACACCAATTTCATAGCCAATAGCTCCATGTCACTGATGGTATAATTTTGTTCGGCAGGTAAGAACTTCCGAGAAAAGAATGCACAAGGTAACAATCGGTTAGATGATGAACGTTGAGAGAGGACAGCTCTGATGCCAATCGCTGAAGCGTCTACTTCCAAAAAGAATAGCAAAGATAAGTCTGGTTGTCTAAGAATAGGAGCAGCAGAAAAAACTTTTTTGAGAAACGAAAAGGCACTCAAGGCTTCATCTGTCCAGTTTTTAGCATTGGACCCTTTCTTAAGCTGGGTACACACTACAGCAAAGTAAACGATTAACGATATACCAACGACAGAATAAATAAAAAAAATCCCGATCAGCATAACGATTGATGTGTACACACTATACACAATTATCATCAGATCTCTGCTCTTCATCTGTCAAAATTATCGGCTGCAAGGTAGTGACAGCTCAGGTCTTAAGTCATTGAGAGACATTCAGCCTGGCAATTATATTGGGCAGCCTGTCTTGACACAGCACTGTGTTAAGTGCTGAACTGTAAACTGGCCATAAATTCTGTGTGACACCTTTTATCTCCGGCAGCTGAAGTTTAACCCCAGGAACGGACGGACGCTCCTCATGCTGCACTAATCTTGGCCATTCCAGCCAGCACACAGAGGGTTAAGACTACGTGTGCAGGGGAGAGGGGGGGGGGGGAGGAGCAGCCTGTACCAGATATCCGTCTCTTCTCTAAAAACAGCCGCAGACAGTTGCCAGAGACGGTGGATCATGACGAGATCAGCAGCAGGCAGACTGAGACATGTCACTCTGATGGCCGATAGTCGGGTGAATTCATACACACTGCAGGATTGGAAGGTGATTGGTCGGCAAAAATTAAACAGTACGACCAACCAAACGACACGATGATCGGCACTTTGGGGCGACTTTAGATCATTGTGTAAGTATACACACTACACGATATCTGACCAAACAGTAGGATGTCGGCTGATTTGTCCAATTATTGGACGAAAAACCTGTAGTGTGTACCCAGCTTTAGTAAGGGCTGTGATGGGAGCAACGATACTGGAGTAGTTAGAAATTAATTGACGATAATTTGCAAATTCTAGAAAACGCTGGACCGCCTTAAGTGTAGGTGGAAATGGCCAATCCACAATAGCTTGAACCTTCTCAGGATCCATTTGAAGACCAGTTCCAGAATTGATGTAACCCAGAAATGGCATGGATGTAGTCTCAAAGGAACATTTCTCAAGCTTGCAATAAAGATGGTTTTTACGGAGTCTGGAAAATACCTCAGCTACATGTCTTCTACGGGTATTGAGAGTTTGAGAAAAAATGAGGATGTCGTTCAGATAAACGACTACACAAACATAGAGTAGATCCCGAAAGATTTCATTCACAAAACTTTGAAAAACCACTGGGGCATTACACAGGCCGAAGGGCATCACTAAATATTCATAATGCCCATCACGGGTATTGAAGGCAGTCTTCCATTCATCACTGGTCCGAATGCGAATGAGATTATATGCGCCACGAAGGTCTAATTTTGTAAATATAGTAGCGCCCTTAATCCGGTCAAATAACTCGGTGATGAGAGGGATAGGATAAAGTTTTTTTTACAGTTATTAAATTAAGGCCACGATAGTCGATGCAAGGCCGTAATGAGCCATCTTTTTTCTTTACAAAAAAGAAACCTGCGCCAGCCGGAGAAACTGATGGTCTGATGAAACCTCTCTGAAGGTTTTCTTTTACATACTGTGACATAGCCTGGGTCTCAGGTTGAGAGAGAGGGTAGACTCGACCCCTAGGCAGATTTTTTCCTGAGATTAATTCTATAGGGCAATCCCAGGGACGATGTGGTAGAAGCATCTCAGCACGTGCTTTATCAAAAACGTCCGCAAATGATTGGTATTGAGGTGGTAACAAAGATGAGCTAATAGATGTTTTAGTGGAAGAAATCTGAAGAGGTCTTACTTTAGTTAAACATCCAGCATGACAATGAGAGCACCAAGGCAGGATATCAAAGGTATTCCAATCCACTTGAGGAGAGTGTAGTTGAAGCCATGAAAGACCTAAGATAATGGGAGTAGTAGTACAGGGTAATACTAGGAAAGAGATATGTTCCGAATACAATGCTCCAACACGAAGAGCAAGTGATTTAGTTTGAAGCCGAATCACACTTCTGGGAAGTTGGGATCCATCAATAGCAGTAATAACAATCGAAGATTTCAAAGGGAGCGTAGGAATAGACCATTGAGTGACCAAGGCTTCTGAAATAAAATTCCCAGCCGCTCCACAATCCAGCAGCGCTTAGGTTTCAATAACAGAAGATCTGGAGAATAATGAGACAGGAATAGTGCAAACAGTAGGTGGGGAGTCTCTGCTTGTCCCTAATCTGACCTCCCCAGTACAGATCAGGGTTTGGCGTTTCCCGATCTCTTATGACAGGAGTTGAGGAAATGACCAGACTCGCCACAATAGATGCACAACTTGTCTCGGCGTCTTCTATCACGTTCCTCGGGTTAAACGAGACCTCCCAATTTGCATGGGTTGATCGCCAACACAGGTGTGTGAAGATGGTCGTGGAGTTGGTCTAGGTGTAAAGCGCCAAGAACCCTCCTTCTCTGCCGATCACTCCTTGAAACGCAAATCCACCCTATTACATAAGGAGATAATGGCATCCAAGGTGGTAGGTAGTTCATGGGATGCTAATACATCTTTAATACATTTTGACAAACCCTGTTAGAAGGCAGCCACTAGGACATCATTGTTCCAGGATAACTCTGAAGATAGGATTTGGAACTCAATGGCGTATTGCGCCACAGAATGGTTTCCTTGACGTAGTGTGAGAATTCCAGCAGAAGCAGAGGTAATCCGACCAGGCTCGTCAAATATTCGACGGAAAGGAATTAAAAATGATGCATAGTTACTAAGCAATGGGTCATCTCTCTCCCAGAGTGGAGAAGCCAAGGCTTGGCCAGTTAATAGAGACATAATGTAAGCAATTTTAGTTCTCTCCGTATGAAAGTTATGGGCCAATAACTCAAATTGAATAGAACATTGATTAAGAATTCCACTGCAAAATTTTGGGTCCCCATCAAATTTAACAGGAGTAGGGAGTTTAAGTGCTGATACAGATGTAGAGGAAGATTAGTGACCAGGAAGATGCTCAGGTGGAGAAACTGACACGACAGGCTGAGCAGCTTGAAAGGCATCCAGGCGACCAGCCAAGGTCTGAAAACATTGAAGCAGCTGGCGATGAGTACTGTCTTGCTGTTTCAGCCCGGGTGATAAGGTGTTGTAACATGTCCTTCGCAGAAGGCTCCACTGGGGGCTCAGACATTTATGATCCTGTTCTTACTGTCACGAAATCTGGAGAATTTCGTGAGTCCTGTATACCTGCAGATAGGTGCTCGTACTGGGGCACGGAGTCTAACGGTAGATGCTTTTCACCATGACCCTAGTAGAGGGCATGGGCTTAGAAACACCTATTACCGCAGGTCGCGGTTCCCAGAAAGAGTGAGGCAGATATATAGGTGGAGCCAGATATAGAAGGAATATGACAATAACAGGTAAAGTTCACTGAGGACAATAACAATGAGGAAGTTAGTTGATTCGTTGAGAAGAGCAGTCCAATGGAAACAGTATCGATGAAGAACCAGTAGATCTGTTCAGATGGTAACTCGGAGCAACAACAGCTGAATTACTGATACAGCGATAGTTCAATAGAAACAAATATGGTGAAGAACAGGCTGATCCATTTAGATGGTAACTCAAGCAACCACAATTGGATTTCAGCAACAGTTCAGTAGAAACAGCAATAATGAAAGACTTGGTTAATCCATTTAAGTGGTAACACAGGTGACAGCAATTGAGTACTTATACTGCTACAGTTCAGTGAAAACAGCAGTAATGAGGACTTAGTTGATCCGTTTAAAGAGTAACTCAGGTAACAGTAGTTGATTTACTGATACAACAACAGTTCAGTAGAAACAGCAATAATGAAAACTTAGCTGATCCATTTAGCTGGTAGTTCAGTGCAGCAGGTGTAGTAGGTTCCTAGTGAAGTTTGGAGTTACAATAGTGAAGCGGAGAAGTCCAATGAATAAAGCCATAGAAGAGACACTGAATGCAGCAGTGGAAATCCGATAAAGCGAGAGTTCCAACGAAGGCACCAGAGATTAAACACAGCAGATCTTGAAGCAATGATGCACATCAACCATGAGTAAGTCACACGAGGAGAGCCAATCCTGACAAGAGTAAGTAACTTGAAGAACAGGATCCAGAGAGCAGGAACTGGGAGGTTTAAATAGTGCTCCAAAAGCATCAAGGCCAATAGGAGCGAGTGGAAGGTAATAAGAGATTAATGATTGACACGTGTAGAATAGAACCAGATGGAGACTAAGACTAAAACACTGGATCCAATATACCGTGGTCACCGTTTATGAGACAGAGGTAACAACGCCAGTACTCGTCCTCGGGGCCGGTGTGTGACAGTTGGGAATATTGTTGAGCACCTGCAGATATTTGAAAGGACCTGCAGGCTACACGCTGTTCCCATAGGGAATTGGTTAAGCATTAAGTATCTGGTGTCCACACTTCAAGGACGTGCAGTGGAGGCCTACCGTGGGGTGCCCACAGAGGACTGTACGGACTATGTATTGTGAAAAGGGCACTCCTTAAACGGTACACTATTACCCCAGAGACCTATCGTCTGAAGTTCCGGGACCTTACCAAGAACCTCCATGCCACCCATGAGGAGTTTGCCAACCTGCTGCAGGAGTCTTCTAGGAAGTGGGTGCGCGGAGCACGTGCCCAGACCATGGAGGAGGTAATGGATTTGATGTGCCGGGAACAGTTTCACTGCCAGTGCGCACCGGAGGTGACAGAATAGGAGCTGGACAGGAAGCCAGGCACCCTGGAAGCAGCCGCCCAGCTGGCTGATCAGTATGTGGCAGTGAGGCCACACTGGCAGAAGTGCCAGATTAACAGTCAAAACCAAAAGACTGTACAGTCAGGGGGACACCCCTCTTCTACTCACACCCTAAAGCAAGCACCTAACTTTTCGGTTACCATTCGCCAGCCATCGCCCCGTCTTGTCCCTGGGAGTTATCGGAGAGCATCAGAGCCCAGGCTGGAGAGAGAGTGCTACCACTGCGGGATAATCTGTCATTTAAGGATAGACTGTCCCACAGCCCCAGAACCCCAGACTCGTGTCCCCTAACCCGGGTTCTGGGGCCCTGCTGACTTGCTCAACTGGCGAAAGTGAGCCAGTAGAGACTGTTTCCATCCCTGCCAGCCCAACGGAGTTTGGCGTGTCTAAAGTTGACTCCGGTAGACCCCACCAAAACATGTGGAGGCACCGGCAGCCGGTCCAAGGGGGACCCCTGCAGGGAGAAGGATTTAGAGACTCAAGGGCCTCAATCACTGTAGTGAGCCCCCATCTTATTGATTGTGCTGCAGTATTGCAGAGTCGCACTGCCAAAGTTACTTTTGCAGAAGGCCTGAGATGATCTTGGGCAAAGTTGTTGGGGGTGGAGTTGTGACTGCATTTCTCAAATCTATTACCTGGAGCCAAGCTGCTAAACTACAGTTCCAGCCCAGAAGAAAAGACCACAGCTGCTATTTCTTCAGGAAACAGTCAGCGCTTTGTTTCTGGAAAGACTATGTCCCCTAGCAATGTAGAGGATGTCTCTTGCCAACCTGATCTTTGGGTTCCCGATGATGCTCCTGTCCCTAGCAGTATGCTAGCTCCAGCAGTGAGTATAGCAGACCACAGTGACCCCCCTTTGACTGACCTTAGTCAACACAACATAGACCCCCCTGCAGCGTATCTTGACTTAGACGAAAGTGAGGGCCGCAGAGAAGAATTCAGGGCAGCGCAGCTCTCTAACGCCTCACTGGAAAGCATGAGGCGCCTGGCTGGCGGCAGCCTTCCAGTGATGGAGGTAGGGAGTGTGACTTGGCGTAAATAATTGTTGTACCGTGTAGCTAGGAAGGTAGATGGGGATAGACCAGTTCGGGAACTAGTTCAACTGGTGGTACCACGGGGCTTTCCCGCGCAACTAAACTGTAGCTCTGTCATCCATAACTGCGGAAAATGTAGCGGACACGCTGCTTGGAGTATTTAACGGAGTAGGGTTCCCTAGTGAGATCCTAACCAATCAAGGGACACAGTTCACGAGTGAACTGGTCCAGTGTCTCTGGGCAAAGTGCAGAGTGCGGAAACTCCGTACTGCCACCTAGCATCCCCAGACTAACGGACTTTGCGAGTGGTTCAATGACATTCTGAAGCACATGCTATGGGCATTTGTATCTTTGGAGGGGGGAGACTGGGAATGCTACCTGCCGCACCTCCTGTTTTGTATATCGGGAGGAGCCGCAGGAGTCTAACGGTTTCTCCCCCTTTGAACTACTTATATTGCCGCAGAGTCAGTGGACCTCTTGACCTGTTCCAGGAGTCTTGGGAAGGGGAGCTACTCACCCAGAATGTCTTTGCGGCGGAGTATGTGTTGAAGCTTAGATATTGGTTAGAGAAGCTCATGGGGCTCATGCAGGCTAGCCTAGCTGAAGCACAGGCGAAACAGAAGACTTTGTATGATCAGGGCACACGTGCCATAGTGTTTGAGGTAGGGCAGAAGGTCCTTGTTCTGATGCCCATGTGCCAGAACAAGCTGTTGGCTGCTTGGACTGGACCGTACACGGTCTCAAAACGCCTGAGTGACATCATTTGCATGGTGTCATTTGATAGCAGCGGTAGGCGGCAGTGGACCTACCACGTAAATATATTTAAGGCATCCCACGAGCGTGTGGAGTCAGTAGCAGCGGTTTGCTGCTTACCAACTGAGCAGCCAGGAAGTGACCCACTACCTGACCTCCTTGCGGATGCCAGAGGTGAAGGTGGTGTAGAGGAAGTGGGCTGGGAGTGTCTGCAAGAGGGAGCAGCTTGAGGCAGGGCTGTGGCCCTTTGTGACTCGGTTCAGTGGGAAGGCTGGTCGGACTTCCTTGGTGATACACCATGTGGACACTGGTGAGCATAGGCCAGTTAGGCAACCCGCTTATCGGGTTTCACCAGAGGCCAAGGAAAGTATATACAAGGAGGTACAGAAGATGCTTGAGCTAGGGGTGATCCAGCCATCGCATAGTCCGTGGGCATCCTCCTTTGTATTGGTTCCCAAGAAAGACCATGCAACGCGGTTTTGCGTATACTACAGCTGGTTGAACGAGGTGACCGTGTCTGATGCCTATCCCCTGCCCCAAATTGACGCTCTGTTAGACGAGTTTGCTGGAACAAAGTATATTTCCACCTTTGACTTGAGCAAGGGGTATTGGCAGATACCAGTAACCCCCTGAGGCTCAGTAACGGTCGGCATTCATCAACCCATTTGGCCTGTTCGAGTTTAAGTCCATGCCATTTGGGATGAAGAATGCGCCAGCCACCTTCCAGCGTGTGGTTGATTATCTGCTGGAAGGGTGTAAAGGCTTTGCCAAAGCTTACTTGAATGATATTGCCAATTTCAGTAGATCCTGGGAGGACCATCTGAAACATGTAGGGCAAGTGTTGGAGAAAATTCAGTGGGCAGGTCTGACCATCAGATCAGACAAATGTCAAATGGGGATGTCAGAGGTGCAGTACCTGGGTCATCGTGTGGGGGGAGGTAGGATTAAGCCAGAACCAGCTAAGGTAGAGGCAATCCGAGACTGGCCCACAACCCAAAGACAAGTACTTTCCTTTTTAGGGACCTCAGGCTACTACAGACGTTTCGTCCCAGACTTTAGCACTGTAGTGAAGCCCTTGACAGATCTCACTAAGAAGAAACTCCCCAAATTAGTTGACTGGCCACCCGCTTGTGAGCTGGCATTTCAGTCGTTAAAGGAAGACCTGGTTCGTGCTCCAGTGCTGTTGGCGCCCAATTATGACAAAGATTTTATTGTGCAAACGGACGCGTCACAGTATGGACTGGTAGCAGTTCTTAGCCAGGTGAAGCCAGATGGGCAGGAGCACCCTATGACCTATTTGAGCAGAAAACTGCTAAATCGGGAGGTGGGGTATGCCACAATTGAGAAGGAATGTTTGGCTATTGTGTGGGCAGTGAATAAACCTTATTTGTTTGGACGACATTTTACTGTGGTGACTGATCATAATCTTTTAAAGTGGCTACAACACACCTCAGGGGAAAATGGCTGACTGTTACGCTGGAGCCCTGCACTTCAAATTTATGACTTTGACTTAATTCACAAGCAAGGAAAGGCTCACAGCAATGTGGATGGACTGTCTTGGCAGGAAGAGCCGGAACCTCTGGGTCACCCCCGGTAACCCTAAGAACTATGGACCAGGAGCCAAATCGTTGGGACATGACACACTGATTGTCTGCATGAACAAAGGGGGGGGGGGGGAGATGTGACTGGATCACCGATTTAAATAGCTTATTTGTGGCTGGATCATGTAGAAATAATATATTGTAGAAATGTATTACAATCAGAGGTGCAGGCACCAATGCATAATTTGAAATGCACTTAACGTGTTACATTGGGATGTGTTTTGTATGCAAGTGTCATTGTTTGGGTTTGCATCATTGCTAGAGGAAGTCTGTTTTCTGATAGCAGGAAATGTTAAGTAAGTCTTTATGTGAAGTGACAAACACCTGTTTAGCGTGTATACCCATCAGGGGGGCACTCTCTGGCGTGACTACATCTCGGATAATGCAAGCATCAAGTTTTAGCACATAACAGAGAAGTGTAAATATTGTTCGCTTTACATTGCATGTAAATCCATGTTTGGGTAAACAAATTGCATCCTGATTCTAAAAATAGCCTGTGAGGCTGTGTCCAAATCTGTATAAAAAGCACCGTCTTCTATTGAAAATTGTTCTTCTGATTCTATCTGACCTGAGCTCTGATACCTTCAATCAGTGTGACTGCAAATAAACATCACTTGCTTTAAAGACCTGCTTGAAAACATCTTCCATGCTGAAAATATGTGACCTATAGATTAGACCCAAAATCTAATCTGTTACTGACTCTTTCTGAGGTTTGGACCGGCATCCAGTACCACTGCTCTACCGCTACCCAGCAGCTCTGGCCAGTGTGATAGGCCAGTGGGGATCCATCTACATCAACCCTGATCCATAGGAAGAGGTCAGGAGTACCAGCCCAGGTACACCAGTAACGGTGTACACTCACAGCATCAGTTTCCCAGAAGAAACATGGTACTGGATGCCGGTAAAGGAGTCCAGTGGTGGCAGCCTTTGTAAGCTCCCCCTACTGTGGCAAGAGGGTGCGTTTGGGATATCGGAAGGGAATGGTGGCAAAGTTCCCAGCAACAGCAGACAGGGTGGCATAGGCGGTCCATCCTGTCACAGGCATCAACTAGTCCCAGAGTGGGGAAATCTTCCGGGATTCTTCGGAATCTTAGATTGTTTCTGCATTCTCTATTATCTAAATCATCCAGTCATGATTGAATGTTCTTCAATTCTCTCATGTGTTTATTTGAGAACTCTTGCAGTTTACAGTAAAGTTCGTCCATAGCTTCTAAGTTCTCCTCAAGTGTTGAAACCCTGTCACCTACTTGCTACAGGTCCGCTTGTAGAGGATCAATTTGTGATTTAATAGCCTTGTACAGCCTGTCTTCCAGGGACTGGAAGTACTGTTTCGTGGGAAGGGTCCTCAGACAGCGTAGAATTTTTCCGTATTCACCACGCTCTGTATGAGTGGAGGCCAGGCTGGGATCCGGGGCATTTCGCGGATAATCGAGGTATCTAGGCTGTGCATGCAAAGCCATGAGGATAGTTTTTGTTAGGGGTAGGTGTAGTCGGTGTGACAAGGAGTTGTTTGATATCAGACTGGGAGTTAATGTCTTTAGATTTCTTTACTTCTTTCGTGTTGGACGCTCTTTTGTGCTTTCCTCTTTCAGAGCACTACAGAGATGCAGGTGTCTCTTAAAGAGGAGCAGAGTGTATTAGCATGTGAAAGCAAAAAATTTGAGCGGACTCCAACTACTGTCCCCCATTAGGGTGTAGTCTGTCTTGCAGAGGCATATTTTAGGAACAGAGTATTCCTCCCATTTCTACTGCTGCCATAGCAGGTGGGACAATTATTTTGTGGATTAGTAGTTGTGTGCTAAGGCAGAACTGAAATGGTCAAGTCCATTATCTAGATGTAATGCAAGTGGTGCTTGTTCAGTTATACAATGATTGTGTCTTACATATGTGTTGTAGTATCTCAAATGGCCACTGGGTGGCAACAGAGTGTGCTGAAACAATCAGCACCTGGAGAAAATAAAGGGCAAAAGCATTCAGCTTGCAGGTTACAAATTGTAACGACGATGGATCCTTTTGAGGGACTCCTTATAGTGACAAGAAGCTAGCTTTAGTGTGTAAGCTGTTACACTGCTTTCTAGCTATTTAGTGTAGAGAGTCGCTTAGTTTTGTAACCCCCTGTCACTGTGTGTGGTGTGGGGTGCAAAGGTTACACATTGCACCTCTTACTCAAGTCCTGGCTAGCTGATGGGCATGGGTGTAAATGACCAGGGGGTCCATGCACATGCAGGTGTTTCTTTGTATGTAGTGGGACACTGGTGATGTCACTTTATGGTGCAGTGTAATAAGTCACAATAATTTGCGCGCCAGACCATCTCTCACAAACTATTTATTTACACTCGTCTTCCTCCAGCGCAATAATCATTATTATTGAAGTAAGAAATATATACAGCTCCTTACTCTCTCCAGCACAGTTCTTATTGAGCAATATGAATGTGGTTGCAAATATATCTCCTTACTCCTCTTGCACAGTTCTTAATGTTATCTAGATGTAATATAACATAGTTCACACGTCTTCTACAGTCCAGTACTCCATACTTCACTGCATTTTACACTTCTTTACAGGGGCACTCACATGGACACTAACAGGCAGGCAGCTTATCTTCAATGAGAGAAAAAAAAAATTATTCGCACAGGGTTGGGATATACCTCATTCCCATATCCAAATCGATATTACGGTGAGGGGGTGCTCTTTTCATTCACAATATGAGAAAAGAGAGAAAGGAAAGCTATGGACTATTAGAGCACTCCTATCCATACAATTATAAAAATTACTATCATGGGTAAATACCTTTTTATTGATTATATTTTATTAAAAACCATGGGGTAAATGTATCAATCTGCGGGTTCTGCAACACCCGCGTGTTTAGCCTCTTCCGCGATCAAATTTCAAGCGGCGCTGCATTGTAAAGGGAAGTTAACCCTTTACAATGCAGCGCCGCTTGAAATTTAATCGCGGAAGAGGCTGAACACGCGGGTGTTGCAGAACCCGCAGATTGATACATTTACCCCCATATCTCTATTAATAATGGTTATGCCCTCATTCATTTAGAAGTGAAATATAAAATCAGAAAAAAGGAAAATAGTGAAATGAATATATAGTGTGTATTAAAAAGATCAACCACGGAATGAGTAGCCAGCAAAAATCAGGGATCTATAAATGGGCTAGATATAGTTAAATCCTATTGACCCCTATTAATTCAAGAGGTATATAGTATCTCAAACAGGAATCCGCAAAATATACACTAGTATCAGTGGGATTTAAATATCATATATTAAATCCAGTATGTGCTCGAGGAGACATAAGAGGGTATAATGCCCCTTCTGAGCTGTTAAGTGCGTATTGTCACTAACCAATAACGATTGTCGAACCTCGATTTGTGTTTCCAACGCACAAAGATTTATTCGCAAAAAGTAGTATAATATGTTCATGCGAAGTGATAATAAATACAGCCGTTACTTATCGCAGGCGCTCTGGATCCAGTGTACAGTCATTCAATTCTGAAGTCTGGGGACAAGATGTCTGAACACTAGATGTGAAGCTGCTGCTTATATGCACACAGAAATACAGTAATACAATGGAGATGGTATAGCTTGCTTCTATTGGTCCAGGTTTCAGGAAGGTCCAAGGGGTTGTCAATCATTGGCTAGTTCATCCTAAAGTATCCAAAAGAGGGGGTCATCTCTCCAGGGGGTATACTCTGCTCTTCCCGCCAAGATTCCTTAGTCTTAAGTAGTTCATAATTCCCTATCATTCATAACTTGTGTATGCACGCTGCGATTCCTTCACAGAGTGAACCAACTAGTAGCAAATGTTAAGAGGTTTATTATGATACCACACATGATATGATTCCTTCAACCTGTTCCATATATTTCACTAATGTGCATATAACTTATATATAACATAAATACTACTATATTTCGACATAAATGACTATGTGTTGCAACTACCATTAATGTGTACTATTTTACAAGTATGCGTGTTTGTGCGAATGTATGGTAAAAGACCAAATACTGTTGCTGCCACGTGTTGCAGCTGCGTATGCCCTTTTACGCTGTAGCGTGCCCTTTTATGCGGTAGCGTACCGTACGCATCTTTTCAGACAAAGACAACCAAGTTTGCTCGATTTTAATTGAAATGACTTTATCCAATTTGCTGACTTCGACAGCTCCACCCTTTGATAGTGTAATAAACTATCACCCAATCACCGTTTCAAGTTCAGGATTATACAATACTTCTTCACAGACCATGATCTCGGTATCTGGTACCACCCTTTCAGTCTCTTTCTCAGTGTTACTCCTAGGAGACCATTTTCCACATTTCAACACAGTAGGAACACATTTGACACATAAAATAATTGCTAAGATGACACCCAGTATAAGGAGAAGGAGCTTACCTACACTAGCAACCATTTCCTGTACCCACTCCCCCAGACCGGAGAACCATTTCACAGGGTTCAACCACAAGAACCAACCTGCCACCTTTTCCCCCGACCTCATATAACGAAGAATTATGGTTCTTTCGAAATTCCCATTTCAGTTGCAAAATTTCATCCATCTTCCGGTCTATAACCTCTTTAGGGTCATCCGTATTATTGGTGATGTACGTGCAACATTTGACACCGAACTGGGTGGCCAGTATCACACAGTACCCACCAGTAATAGAGGTGAGATAATTTAGTACCAGTCTATGTTGCACCAACTCCTTTTTGTACGCTTGTAACTCCCTTCCAGTATACCTGAAAGTGTCATCATACATCTCGGTGATATTATCTATTAATTTAGCTAGGTCTTGGATATATTTAAAGTTTAATGTTCCCCGAGCGGTCCTGGTGAGATCTAGAGCAACCGTAACTTGAAACCCAGCGGTCTCACTAATCAATTTTGTAGCTATGGGTTCCTCACCAGGAATCCTATTTCTCTTGCCACGGTGTTTATACTGTGTGTGTATGTATGGTGGTGATGTAGTCTTGTGAATACCAACCATTTCTTAATGAGTAATAGTCATGATTTCAGGAACCAGTTTAGTTAAGAAACACAAGCCCTTGGAACTCGAGTCACCCAGGAATAAGCTTTCCTTCCACAAACAAAATACACATCATCAGGGAGAACATAAGGAACAGTATGCCCATTAATTATATCACACAGAGTTTTGATAAAACTACCCATGCCTAGTGTCTCCATTTGCTCTAGACACGTGTCGGCATGGATGACATTCTTACAATTATCTATAGAGACTTTTCCAATGGCTACTTACCTATGTTTGGTTATACGCCCTAGTTTGTGACTTCCATCAACATTCCTGCCTATTGGTGACCTTGTGAGTCTCCCTCTAAAATGAGTGTGGCGAGCCATTGTCTGATCTGATGGGTTAGCTTCCCAATTCTCCAGACGTTTTGCATGAGAGACATTTAGACACAGCAAACATCTGTCTATGGAGTATTGTCGAAGCGTCGGACTAGGGGATCTAGTGTTATTGTACCTCCCGTCTATGGGCCTCCCACCCCTCAATTCGAGTACTTCAGAAATGTTTACGGGGAATGGCACTAGTCCTATATTATGCTGCTCTTGTAGCACATGAGAGCACACCCAACACTCGGTTTGGTTTAGCACCTTACCCACCAGGGAGTGATAATCCTCCAAAGGATGCCCGCCTATATTCAGAGTACTGGGGGACTGGCATCGTTGGATGCATCTCTCTTCAACTAGGGAGTCGCAGAACTTGCAGATACAATACTCGTCAGACAATAGCCCCTCACACTGCCTCCGAGTTCCTGAGCTAGCAGACCTTTTCATAACCCCCGAACCAAGTTTGATAATGGGCTGCTCTGAGTATTCTAATAACTTTTCCTCTGCCTCCATCTCATCCGCATCACTGCCAGAACCTTTCTCCGTCCTCCATCCTCCTTCACAAACATAGAATGTCCTAGAAAGAGTAAAAACAAGGGAAATCCTGGAACAAAAGAAAAACAAAAACCGCCACTCCATCGCTGGAAAGATAGTTCTGGGGCAACGTCTCTGGTTCAGGTGTCTCGACTGCAGGCTTTATGTCTCCCAAAACAGACTCACAAGTGACAGATCTATGTCATCGGTCTCAGTTTTATCTTGCACTTTCTCCGGATTATGGACTCTCCTGCAGTGGGTGGAATGGACCCAAGTGTCTCTCTCTGCAACCTTCAGTGATGTAGTACTGGTCAGCAGCACTTGGTACGGGCCTTCCCAACGGTCTGTTAAACAACCTGAACGTAAGAAATTGCGGATCATAACATAGTCTCCAGGTTCAACATCATGACAGTTAATTTCTGGCATACCAGGTGACAGCATTTTTAGTTTTTGTTGTTGTTGTTTTAGCTGTCTACTCATTCTTATAAGATATTGTACAGTCACTTCATTATTACACTTCAAGTCGTCTTATGGACTCACGATCAAATGAGGTTGTCGTCTGAACAGTATCTCAAAGGGGGACAGATTAAGAGGAGGTCTAGGAGTGGTCTGAATGGAGGACCAATGGCAAAGCTTCAGGCCACGCCAACCCAGTTTCAGCCATTACCTTACCAAGCTTGTTCTTTATAGTACCGTTTACTCTCTCCACCTTACCACTGGCTTGTGGTCGGTAAGGGGTGTGAAGTCTGCTACCGATTCCCATGAGTTTACACATATTTTGGAAGATATCACCAGTAAAGTGGGTACCCCTATCACTTTCAATGATTCTAGGGATACCGAACCTACCTACAAAGTCTTGTACAATTTTCTTTGCAGTGAACACAGCAGTATTAGTGGCTGCCGGATATGCTTCTACCCAACCAGAAAACACATCAATACACACTAACACATACTTTAGATTCCTGCACGGTGGTAATTTGATATAGTCAATTTGTATTACCTGAAAAGGTCCGTCTGTAGGAGGGATGTGGGATGGTTCAGTTGGAATAGTTTTCCCGATATTTTTCCTCAAACAAGTAAGACATTACATTGCCTTCTTACCAGCCTGAGAGGAAAATCCAGGAGCACACCAGTATGCTCTCACCAGTTTGCACATACCTTCTTTACCCAGGTGAGTCAGGCCGTGTGCTGCTTCAGCCAGGCTTGGATAGTACGTTCGGGAAGCTACAGGCTTACCTTGTCGATCCCTCCAGAGTCCTGAGGACTCTTGACCACATCCCTTCGCCTTCCAGACTGCCTTTTCCTGCAGGGAAAACAAATCTTGCATTTCAATTAGTTTCTGCATGTCTAATGTCTGAAAAAACCATCATAGTCTCGGTCGATACAGTCATAGGTTGCCCTGCTGCCCATTTAGCAGCTTCGTCCGCCCTGTTATTGCTCAGTGACCCTGGGTCTTCTTCAAAGGTATGGGCTTTGCACTTTATGACGGCTACTGTTCTGGGTAACTGTATCGCTGTCAGAAGTCCTTTTATGTGTTGTGAGTGTGCCACTGGCGTACCTGCTGCTGTCGTAAAGTTTCTAAGACGCCAAAGGGCCCCAAAATCGTGCACTACCCCGAAGGCATACCTAGAGTCAGTATATATATATATTGGCTGATTTACCCTCTGCCAACACACACGCTCTCCTTAGTGCTACTAGTTCAGCCACCTGGGCTGAGTGAGGTGGGCCAAGGGGTTCAGCTTCTACCACATCCTGATCGTCTACCACAGCGTAACCAGTACATAGCTCTCCCGTCTCTGTCTGTCTATGACAACTCCCGTCTGTATAAAACGTAAAATCTACATTTTCTAAGGGGGTGTCACGTATGTTGGGCCTTGCAGTAAAGGTCTGATTCAGGTGTTCCATACAGTCATGCGTGTCAGTATTCTATCCTAACTCATCATCAACCAGGGTCTCCTCACCTCCCACCCTTTGTGTCTCTAGAGACACATATGGAAGGTATGTAGCTGGATTTAAGGTGTTACATCGTTTGATGGTGATGTTTGAGGGTGCCATCAGGGCTAGTTCCCACTTTGTGAATCTAGCTGAAGAAACATGTCTGGTTTGGGCTGAATTTAACAGAGCTGATACAGCATGGGGTGTATAGACAGTTGAATTATGTCCTAATACTACGTCCTCGCTCTTACTTACAAGAAGAGCAGTTGCTGCTACACTTTTGAGACATGTTGGGAGTGATCTTGCCACAGTGTCCAATTGTGCACTGTAGTATGCTTCCGGTCTGCTAGCGTCACCATGTTTCTGTGTGAGGACACCTGCTGCATAACCATCAGCCTCCGTACAGTATAGCTCAAAAGGCTTTTCATAATCGGGTATTCCCAATGCAGGTGCTCTAGTCAGACTATCTTTAAGATTAAAGAACGCTTGCTTTGGCTCTTCTGTGTGTACAACACGTTCTGGTTTTGACGAAGAGACTAGCTCCTGCAATGGTAATGCCAGAATAGAAAAACCTGGGATCCAGGATCTACAGTATCCACACATCCCCAGGAAAGTACGAATTTGCTTCTGGCTCTACGGCAGAGTCATGTGTTGCATAGCCTCAATACTGTCGGTTGTCAGGTGTCTTAGCCCCTTAGTGAGGCAGTGTCCTAAGTATTTGACCTTAGTCTGACATGGCTGTAATTTATCCTTTACCACCTTGTGCCCTGTTTGTGAAAGATGAAGCAACAACAATTTAGTATCATGTAAACATGACATAAAAGAATCAGAGCACAGCAACAAATCGTCCACATATTGAATTAGAACAGACCCATTGTGGGGTTGAAAGGATTGCAAACAGTCATGTAAGGCTTGGGAGAAAATACTGGGGCTGTCAATGAACCCCTGGGGTAGTCTGGTCCATGTGTATTGCACTCCCCGGTAGGAGAATGCAAAAAGGTATTGGCAGTCAGGGTGAAGAGGGACTGAGAAGAAAGCAGAACATAGATCAATGACAGTAAAATGACTGGCAGACGGTGGAATCTGCATGAGGATGACAGCTGGATTCGACACTATGGGGAATTGGCTCTCAACAACTTTATTAATTCCTCTTAAGTCCTGGACTAATCTATAGCCCCTCCCCCCCACTCTTCTTCACAGGGAAAATGGGACTATTTGCTGTACTGGCTGTACAAATTAAAATCCCTTGTTGTAACAGCCTTTCAATAACAGGATATACCCCTAGTTCCACCTCCGGTTTTAATGGATACTGTGGGATTTTTGGAGCTATCCTACCACTTTTTAGATTGACCATGACAGGGGCTACGTTTGCCATCAGTCCAGTGTCCTGTCCATCTCTGATCCATAGTGAACCTGGTATTTCCAGCAACATCCCCTTTACTTGAGATGGACTGTGTTCTATAACAGTAGAGTGTAACATTAACCTTTGCGTGGTGTCCAATATGTCCTGTACCGCATGAGCGACCTTCTCGGGTATATCTAGGAACACACCATCTGAAGTACAGTATATGACACATCCCATTTTACATAACAAGTCTCTCCCTAGCAAGTTAGTAGGAACCGCTGCAGCCAAGAGAAACAAATAATTAGTATGCAGAGGCCCGATAGTAACTTCAGCGGGTTTAGTTAGAGGATAATGTAACACTCTTCCCGTTACCCCCATAGCTGGAATGGTTTTACTGGTCACCTGTAGATGAAAAGGAGAGATTATCACAGATCTGGCCGCCCCTGTATCTACAAGAAAAGTTTGTTTCCTACCAGCTATGTCAACTATCATTGTTGGTTCTTCTCTCTGACTCTCAGTTAACCTCACTGGCTGTAGACTACAGGTATGACCTGACCCCTAGCGCTGACTATTGCTTTCGCGCGCAGCATTTGCTGCTGTAACGTGTGCGGGCAGGTGTGAGTCTTCTAGTCTATGTGAATCCCTCCTTGGAGGATATCTATGTGACCCTTCATTAGGATTATACCTTCCCTTTGTACAATCTTTTCTCATATGTCCTTCTTCTTTGCAATTATAACATCTCAACATTCTGCGTTTCCGGTTATGTGGGTTATATGCTGGTGGTCGTGTATGCATTCCCTCTAATGCTTGTATACTCACCGTCATCAACTTGTCACTCTTTTCTTCCCTTTTCCTAAAAATATTTTTGTCATGTTCCACAGCAATCTCTTTAAGAGAATCTACCGTGCTGCCCCTCCAACCAGGGGTTGAGGTTTGTACTCTTGTTTTTAGATTTTCCTTTAAACCATCCATCAGTACTGTTACCGCTACTTCCCTATGATATGGGTTCTCCCTTATATCTGATACCCCAGTAAACTGTGTCATTGATGCAAGAGCTCTACCAAAATAGTCCGCTGCAGTTTCACTATCTTTTTGTTTTATGGTGAAAATCTTACTCCAATTTACTACTACTGGAAAATAGATGGCTAAGTGTTTGACAATTTGTTCTATATTTTCTTGGTTAATCTCATCAGTCAAGGTGTCATCTTCGTCCAACAAACAATCTCTAATAAATTTTTGTATGTCAGTATGGGGAGGAAGACACGCCCTCAACACTACACGCCAATCCTTATTGGTTGGTTCGTGTGCATTTCCTAAGTCTTTAACAAATTTCTGACACTTTGCCAACTCTTTTCTAGGATCTGGGAATTCAGTCATAATGGAACGTAACTCTGATCTAGTCCAAGGAAAATGCATTGTAACATTTCTTGAAGGAACTACACCATCCTTATCCGGTTTTCCATTGGGTACGCACCCACTGGTTCACTGGTTTCAGAAGTCACTATCGGATCTGATGTTTCAAGATTTAGAACGCTATCACTCCTAGTGATCACAGTACTCTCACCTATCTCAGCCATTGCTCCTTTCCCATACTTACGCTGACCCTCTAGCATATTAATAACAGCATGAGCAATGGCTGAAATCACAGTGGGTTCATCTTCATCTTCTGATACATTTGTTTTGAACTGACTTAAAACAGGATATAACTAAGCAATTTTTCTTTTTTCAGTTTTAATAACGGCTGTACTTACCCCTCCCGCCACATAAGGTGGCGGGGGCGCGCTTGCGATGAGTTCGCCACGCTTCTCAACGGCTACTTCCGCCGTGCGCGCGCTTTTCGATACGCCTACTTCCGCGGTGCATTCGCTGCTCTGCCACGTGTTACCTTCCATTTGCCACAATTTTAAACAATCATTATGTCTATTTCTCACTTTCGTTGACTTAATCAACCATACTTTATCTTTTACAGTATTTAGTACCTCTGCATTAAAACTCCCTATTGTTAGGAAAGGCCTATCACAATCTTTGGTCATCTTGACCCACGTGTTGCAATACGCAGTTGCGTATGCACCATATTTCTTACACATGAGAAATCTCGCTGAACCAATAGGCCCTTCCTTAGGCAGTACCTTGGCCTTCTCTAGCGTTTGCTTAGCACCCATATTGAACAATAGGGTCCCAGAAATATCACAATATCCTGCCACAAAATAGGGTTCCAGAAATAACACAATATTCTGCCACTAATTTTCAACACTACCACTAGAGATATTTTACCGGCCTGTGGACGTATTTGCTACAAGCCGTGTCCACTCGCTTCCTCTCGTATTAAACAAGGACCCCATATACAGAAATATCAATACGGACTAAAGGGTTATCAGCTCCCTGATCACCCCTGACTCTCCAGCAAAATCTGTTGAGTTTATTACAACTGGTAGCATCCAGTAAAGTCAATTACCAGCCTTACCAACGTAATTTCTCCCTGTTACTCCCAAGTCACAATCGCGGCTTTCCTTGCCGTGTGGTGCAATCGCAACGCTTAAAGCTAATCTGTAAGCGATACGATTACCCTTGGGTGCACGTCGCGAAAACTTATTCAGTTTCCGCCCCCGGTATACCTGCCTTGTATACCGTACACCAGTTGGGCACCTGCCTCGTCAAACAGCAACTGACACTCTATTTTACAATAGATAAAACCTTAGTGTATTTAAAGTCAACAAATCACACGACATACACCTTTTCTGCGCAGAAAATAAAAGAATTCCCAACAATAGTAATAATGTCCCAGAGGTTTTCACAAGTGATTTATACTATGCATGTATAACAACTATCAAAACGATTGTTTAACCACGTGGCAAATCTACCGGAAGTTCGCGTACGCACAGCAGGAAATACACATACGCTACGCAATGCAATACAGTTAAAACGCACAATGACAGTAAAAAGAAACAGTTTTCTCTTTTGTCCCTAGGTTCTAGTTAGCGTGCCCTAGACAATGCAAAACGGACATTCAGTTTCACAACACAGAGTAAAATTCAGGTTTTGAACACATTGCGTTCTTACCCGTTTATGACGCGTCTCCACCCTATGTTGAGGAACCGAAATCCGTTGGTCTTGCGTATCATCGGCAACGAAACCTCCAAATTGTTAAATGCGTATTGTCGCTAACCAATAACGATTGTCGAACCTCGATTTGTGTTTCCAACGCGCAAAGATTTATTCGCAAAAAGTAGTATAAGATGTTCAAGCGAAGTGATAATAAATACAGCGTTACTTATTGCAGGCGCTCTGGATCCAGTGTACAGTCATTCAATCCTGAAGTCTGGGCACAAGATGTCTGAACACTAGATGTGAAGCTGCTGCTTATATGCACACAGAAATACAGTAATACAATGGAGATGGTATAGCTTGCTTCTATTGGTCCAGGTTTCAGGAAGGTCCAAGGGGTTGTCAATCATTGGCTAGTTCATCCTAAAGAATCCAAAGGAGGGGTTCATCTCTTCAGGGGGTATACTCAGCTCTTCCCGCCAAGATTCCTTAGTCTTAAGTAGTTCATAATTCCCTATCATTCATAACTTGTGTATGCACGCTGCGATTCCTTCACAGAGTGAGCCAAACAGTAGCAAATGTAAAGAGGTTTATTATGGTACCACACATGATATGATTACTTCAACCTGTTCCATATATTTCACTAATGTGCATATAACTTATATATAACATAAATACTACTATATTTCGACATAAATGACTATGTGTTGCAACTACCATTAATGTGTACTATTTTACAAGTATGCGTGTTTGTGCGAATGTATGGTAAAAGACCAAATACTGTTGCTGCCACGTGTTGCAGCTGCGTACGCCCTTTTACGCTGTAGCGTGCCCTTTTATGCGGTAGCGTACCGTACGCATCTTTTCAGACAAAGACAACCAAGTTTGCTCGATTTTAATTGAAATGACTTTATCCAATTTGCTGACTTCGACAGAGCGAAAGATAGGAAATAAAAAAATATATATGTATATATACCACACACTTCTGCCTTACAGCACTGTGGTCATCAGTTCAATTCCCTACCATGGCCTTATCTGTGAGGAGTTTGTATGTTTTCCCCATGTTTGCGCGGGTTTCCTCCCACACTCCAAAAACATACTGGTAGGCTAATTGGCTGCTAACAAAATTGACCCTAGTCTGTCTCTGTCTGTCTGTCTGTGTTAGGGAATTTAGACTGTATACTCCAGTGGGGCAGGGACTGATGTGAGTGAGTTCTCTGTACAGCGCTGCGGAATTAGTGGCGCTATATAAATAAATGGTGATTATGATACCACTGGGAAAATAATATTTTGTATATATAGGAGTACGATTCTAGCAAGATCCTGCCTGTCTATTTCTCCAGGGCATATGTTCCATATACCACAATGTTGTTATCAATGTTAATGAAGACCTCAGAGAAATAAAATTTCACAGCTTTAGATCTCTTATTTGGTTATGGTAATTACAGAAGATCTACTGATCTATTTCCTATTCCCCCAATCTAGTTACAATCATGTATAATCACAAAGGCGATAGATAGTATGCCCATTTAAAACGCCTGCAGCCATATTGGAAACCAACATGTGTGAATTTGCATGTTCAGCTAGACTTTGTTGTTGGTGAAATCATTAAAGAGATAACATCTTAAGTTAGCTTGTACCCAGCTTTAGACTTTCAAGATGGACTTACTAAAGGTCTTGCCTTATCCACACTAAAAGTTGAAGTGTCGGCACTAGGTGTCCTTTTAGATACTAGTTTAGCTTCGGAAAAAGTATTTAGACGTTTTTTCCAGGCAGTAAGTATTATCCTTACTTCTGTCAGACTTTTTGTGGCTCAACTTAGTCCTTAATATGCTAATGGTTTTTGCTTTGAGGTACGAGCAGGGGTGGGTGTTGCGTGAGAGGAGTTTTGAGACAGGAACTACAAGCCTTGGACTCACCGCCTGGCTGCCCATGTTAGGCCTTTTCACTATACCTTCTTCACGGGAGTCTTGCTGAGTACCTCTCACAGAGGAGAGAGAATGTTCATCCTGCAGAGTTTACACTGCATCCTGCTTCAGATCACCAGCCGCTCAGCAGTAAGTTCTGTTACGGTCTCCTTATCACCGCACACACCACACCACTTGACCAAGTCTCCATTCACCTCACGCTATACTCTACTACATAATGACTCCCCAAATGTGCTGCTACAAGAACTTGTGAGATTTATAAGTGGAATGGATTAATTGACCAGCTGCCTGTGTACCTGATCACACCGTGCAAGCATGTACTGCTTGCACTCTTCTTCTGTCTCGCCACTTCTCATTTGTCTGGGAAGAGTATAATTATATCTCTACATAAGTTATTGACATTCCCTCCATTTTGACCACAGAAGTTTACCTGGTTTGTCCTTTTATTTGCTGCTGGCACTTGCATCTATGATGCTCTGAGTCTGTCCAGATTCACACTATTGAGCACTAAACAGCTGTTTGTCTGCATTATACATTTCATCAGGGCCACTTACACATATTCTAGAGACTTTTTTTTTTTTTTTTTCCTCCTGTTTTTATAGTGCTGTACTATAGTTACTATATCATGTATATCCACCAGAGGTCAGTTCCTCCCTCTTTGTGAAAGTACAACTTCTTTAATTATCTTAATTATCTCTGTGCCTTTTTAGATGAGACAGCTGCTTGGCCTTCTATCTGGAACTATACTCACTCTGGGGCACAGATCTCCACCATGTTTTACAGGTAGACACGCTCTAGGGAGTCTATTTATAAAACTGCATATTTGAAAAAGTGGAGTTGTTGCCCCATAGCAACCATCAGATTGTAGTGTGCATTTATTTAGTACATTCTACAGAATGACAGCTAGAATCTGATTGGTTGCTATAGACATCATCTCCACTTTTTCAAACCCGCAGTTTAGTAAATATACCCTAGGCCTTTCCTATACAGTGGCCCATTTCTTGTACTAATAGAATTGAAGTTCAAACTCCAATTGATTTATGTAGCCAGTCCGCCTCACTACCCTCTATAGTGGCACCAGTGACTCTTGCATGTTATACTGACTATTCATAGGTGTAAATTCAATTCTCCACGCTCACGCTATTTTTGTTATTACGGGAATTGCTGCGCGTTATTACTATTACTACGCTAATTTCTCCTCTGATATTTGCTCGCAGCTATCTGAGCCGCCAGCAGTAATCCGCGTAGAAATTACCGTATTACCGGTAATAGTGCGTTGGCCACGCTGTTCTAAAGAACAACGCGGGGAATTGAATCTACCCCATAGTCTGCTATCTTGTCTTCCTATAAAAAGAAAACTTGCTTTTTATTCATATTTAATAAAACTATTTTTATTTACACTTACAGTTCTATTACTTTATTAGAAACCAGTGAAATAGAAGGAAAGATTTTTTTTTGTAATATTGTAATTTGTATCTGCTTTATCTTGTTTTTTATTTTTAATAAAATTCTAAATTTTCATTCTTCCTTCTCTTGTGTGCTCCTTTTTCAGAAGTGATTCTTAGGCAGGGTACACACTACAGTGTGTTCAGCAGATAATCTGGCCAATCAGACGATAAACGAGTGACTGGCCCGATATCACAGTAGTGTGTATCCTGTAACAAGGAACGATTATCATTCTAAAGCACTTATCGTTTGATTGTTAAACTGGAATAAAAATTTTGTTAAAAAATGGAACATTGTTGTTCAATTCTGCAGTGTATATGCATTCTGCAGAATTGGAACGTCCATTTAGCTGATAGTGACAGCCCCCTGCCACTAGGTGCGAACTCGCCAAGCTGTCAGAAACGGGGGATCTGCAGGTGACGGAGGGCAGCCAGATCCAGCTCCGCTTCTGTGGACTCATTTGGTTGTTTGGCTGTTTAATATTTTCCAACCAATCCACCTAGCAATCATGTAGTGTGTGTAATTTTCCGATGGATCCACAGCCAAATGCTGATAGTTCCTCGAGCTGCGGCTCCTTTGGATGCGTGTGTATCTTAATTTCTGATGCCTGCACCAGTCCCATGTGCTGTGGTGTCCGCACGTCGCTCATTTTGTAATTAGGTGCTTCTAGCGGTAAAGCAATAGCAGGTATCTAATGCATTAATGTGTATAGCATATGTCTGCCAGTTTAATTGTAAACCTTTGTCAGTGTAGTCTTATAACAAAGTTTTATTTATATGTGTATTGCTTATGTCATTATAGCTATGTGTCACTTGATTTGGCACTCAATACATATATAAAGGTTAAATATCTGTATTACATTTGTCTGCCTGCATAATTAAATACATTTTTCTATATAACACGTTTTTGGGTTTCCTATAGATGTGTGTATTATATGTCTGGTTGCATATTAATCTGGTGTAAATTGTTCTGCATCTTGCTCCTGTGTTCTGTAAAAAAAAACCTTTTACATGTACATTTAAGATGTTTTATATTCAAACCTTTATTTACTTTTAAATGCATATATTTGTAAAATACGCAGAATAAACAACACATTGTACATCTAGCAGATTTGTTGTTGAATTATGCTTCCAAAAAAAACAAATGAAAAATAAAAAAATGAAACATAGCTGATCACTCCCTCTGATGAAGTTACGTTCCGTAATGAAACGCGTTAGAGGCATAGAGACAACAACTTAGTTGTCCTCATACGATTCTAATACCTATCTCTTGCTGTTTCATTCATTTGGATTATATGCCTCAATTGCCGGCTTTCTTCTCCGCTGACTACATACAAGAATTGACACTCTTGGATTCACCTGGCATTGCACGGATTGTGCTCTCACCGGATTCTCTCCATTTCCCCGATCCCACTCCTTATTACTCACCCATATCATCAGCTCGTGTAGGGTGTCAGGAGGTTACACAGTTTCTGTGAACCGCGGTCCCTGTCAATCTCTATATTCAAGTTTACCGCACGGACGCATATTATTTTACACCCCGCTACAGCTTGAAAGGCTCTGATTATCAATCGCAGGAGGTCCTAATCTGCATCTATAAGGATATATTCCTATCATTATACCGGACATCCGATTAGTCACAGGAGACAAGTCTCCAACAGAGCTGTATTTCAAACGGGTATGTGGAGCGGTATATTACTTCACCTTTAGACAAGTGAGTAACCAACATTTATCACTGACGTTTATGGGCTTTTTCTTATACATTGGGATATATAGCGGACTTTATATCCATTTAGAAAAGACACTAATGAGCAAGTTTGAATAAAATGCTCTTAAATATCTATGCTCTATATAGAGCTATACATTGACATTTAATGATGTTTATACATTGAGAAGTGACTCATTATTATCGGCAGATTAAGAATTGTGGAAATTATCGGCATCATCTTTTTTCGGGGAATTTGTTCAACAAGCATTTTTATATATTCACACTCCTGACCACAGTACTGGCTACATTATAGACAGCTGTCATATCATCTTATTTAGTAGCACTGTGGTCTTCTAACAGTACTCATGAGATATGTTTTTTAACATTTTTATATTGTTACTATGTCACTGTGCACGGTGATGCAGTCTATGCTTACCTTTTTTTCCCCTTTAGTATGTTTCATTGTAAGCATTAGTAGGTATTTGTACACTTGTATATAATAGTAATACAATAAATTTTATTTATATGTGACAACTTGCAATTCTACTCCATTCAAACATTTCAGACATTTAGATAGCTAGACCAGTGGTTCCCAAACTTTTGCAGTTCGCGGCACCCTTAGAGTCTCCATAATTTTTCAAGGCACCCCTCCAAAATAATTACCGAGCAGTCCTGTTTTAGAAGTAGTTGGGTCAAAAAATTGTAATAGGTATTTAGGTCAGGACAAAAATGCTTATTTAGTTGTATCCAAAAATGCCCCCTCTGCATCCAGACACTTTGCCCTCAGGCACTCTGCCCCCTCTGCATCCAGACACACTGCCCCCTCTGCATCCAGACACACTGCCCTCTCTCACGCTGCCCCCTCTGCCCTCTCTCACGCTGTCCCCCCTCCTCTGCCCTCTGTCACGCTGTCCCCCTCCTCTGCCCTCTGTCACGCTGTCCCCCTCCTCTGCCCTCTGTCACGCTGTCCCCTTCCTCTGCCCTCTGTCACGCTGTCCCCCTCCTCTGCCCTCTGTCACGCTGTCCCCCTCCTCTGCCCTCTGTAAAGCTGTCCCAGCTCATCTGCCCTCTGTCACGCTGTCCCAGCTCCTCTGCCCTCTGTCCCTCTCCTCTGCCCTCTGTCCCTCTCCTCTGCCCTCTGTCCCAGCTCCTCTGCCCTCTGTCACGCTGTCCCAGCTCCTCTGCCCTCTCATGCTGTCCCCCTGCTCTGCCCTCTGTCACGCTGTCCCAGCTTCTCTTCCACGATGTCCTCCTCCTCTGCCCTCTGTCCCCCTCCTCTGCCCTCTGTCACGCTGTCCCAGCTCCTCTGCCCTCTCATGCTGTCCCCCTGCTCTGCCCTCTGTCACGCTGTCCCAACTCCTCTGCCACGCTGTCCCCCTCCTCTGCCCTCTGTCACGCTGTCCCCCTCCTCTGCCCTCTGTTACGCTGGTCCAGCTCCTCTGCCCTCTGTTACGCTGGTCCAGCTCCTCTGCCCTCTGTCAAGCTGTCCCAGCTCATCTGCACTCTGTCCCCCTCCTCTGCCCTCTGTCACGCTGTCCCAGCTCCTCTGCCCTCTGTCACGCTGTCCCAGCTCCTCTGCCCTCTGTCACGCTGTCCCAGCTCCTCTGCCCTCTGTCACGCTGTCCCAGCTCCTCTGCCCTCTGTTACGCTGTCCCAGCTCCTCTGCCACGCTGTCCCCCTGCTGTCACTCTCCTCTGTCCCCCTCCTGTAATGCTGTCACTCTCCTCTGTCCCCCTCCTGTCATGCTGTCCCCCTGCTGTCACTCTCCTCTGTCTCCCTGCTGTCACGCTGTCACTCTCCTCTGTCCCCCTCCTGTCACGCTGTCACTCTCCTCTGTCCCCCTCCTGTCACGCTGTCACTCTCCTCTGTCCACCTCCTGTCACGCTGTCACTCTCCTCTGTCCACCTCCTGTCACGCTGTCACTCTCCTCTGTCCCTCTCCTGTCACTCTCCTCTGTCCCTCTCCTGTCACGCTGTCACTCTCCTCTGTCCCTCTCCTGTCACTCTCCTGTCACGCTGTCACTCTCCTCTGTCCCCCTCCTGTCACGCTGTCACTCTCCTCTGTCCCTCTCCTGTCACTCTCCTGTCACGCTGTCACTCTCCTCTGTCCCCCTCCTGTCACGCTGTCACTCTCCTCTGTCCCTCTCCTGTCACGCTGTCACTCTCCTCTGTCCCTCTCCTGTCACGCTGTCACTCTCCTCTGTCCCCCTCCTGTCACGCTGTCACTCTCCTCTGTCCCTCTCCTGTCACTCTCGTCTGTCCCCCTCCTGTCACGCTGTCACTCTCCTCTGTCCCTCTCCTGTCACGCTGTCACTCTCCTCTGTCCCTCTCCTGTCACGCTGTCACTCTCCTCTGTCCCTCTCCTGTCACGCTGTCACTCTCCTCTGCCCCTCTCCTGTCACGCTGTCACTCTCATGTCTTGCTGTCACTCTCCTCTGTCCCTCTCATGTCACGCTGTCACTCTCCTCTGTCCCTCTGCTGTCACGCTGTCACTCTCCTCTGTCCCTCTGCTGTCACGCTGTCACTCTCCTCTGTCCCTCTGCTGTCACGCTGTCACTCTCCTCTGTCCCCCTTCTGCCACGCTGTCACTCTCCTCTGTCCCCCTCCTGTCACGCTGTCACTCTCCTCTGTCCCTCTCCTGTCACGCTGTCACTCTCCTCTGTCTCCCTCCTGTCACGCTGTCACTCTCCTCTGTCTCCCTCCTGTCACGCTGTCACTCTCCTCTGTCCCCCTCCTGTCACGCTGTCACTCTCCTCTGTCCCCCTCCTGTCACGCTGTCACTCTCCTCTGTCCCCCTCCTGTCACGCTGTCACTCTCCTCTGTCCCCCTCCTGTCACGCTGTCACTCTCCTCTGTCCCCCTCCTGTCACGCTGTCACTCTCCTCTGTCCCCCTCCTGTCACGCTGTCACTCTCCTCTGTCCCCCTCCTGTCACGCTGTCACTCTCCTCTGTCCCCCTCCTGTCACGCTGTCACTCTCCTCTGTCCCCCTCCTGTCACGCTGTCACTCTCCTCTGTCCCCCTCCTGTCACGCTGTCACTCTCCTCTGTCCCTCTCTCACTTTGCCCCCTCTGCCGCGCGCCAGCCATAAGACAAACAAACAGAAACACTTACCAATCCACGCGGCGCCGGGACCCAGCATCCTCCTCTCTCACGCAGCAGCTGTCACTTATATGACAGCTGCGTGAGAGAGGAGGATGCTGGGTCCCGGCGCCGCGCGGATTGGTAAGTGTTTCTGTTGTTTGTTTGTTTTTTATGGCTGGCCCGCGGCACCCCTGAGACAGCGCCACCCCTGGGAGCCGCAGCGCACCGTTTGGGAACCGCCGAGCTTGACCATTAGCGCTGCAGACGTTCTCTCTGGTTTATATTTTTATTACTATAAAACTTTACTTTTTAATGCTGAAAGTGCATAGTGCTTTGTGGCATAAGCTTCTGAAAAAAACAGACATCTCCATGAAGTTTTTTTCTAGATTTTTTAATTTTTGTTTTTACATCATTGATGTTTGTACTCCATTCTTTAAATTATTCGTCAAGCTTTTCCATTTTCTCTACCACACCCTGCAAAGGACTACCAACATTATTTTCTCCCTCAGAACGTTCGTCCAATATGATGATGACATCTATGAGAAAAGGAAAAAAAAAAGGTTTAGAATTTATCTTCTATATTTGTAATAAAGATTAGTAATTTTCCAACACCAAGTAAAGTCCCAATGTGCTCACCTTCTACACTGCTCGTAATAACTTTGTTGTGATCCCTCTTGTTGCATCTCTGCAAAGGTGCCCTTTACCTCCATAGGTTCTGTAAATTTTGGTTATTATAACAGTATACGTTTCTCTCCAAAGCATTTTCCACATGTGACTTCAAATACCTTGGAAATAATACAACATTTTAATATACTATATACTATTGTTAGTCGTTCATCTACAAATTCACTAACCAGTCCTTCAAGCAGTAAAACTCACTTTTTTTAATGTGTCTACGACTTCGCATCAGTCTCCGTTGTTCATTATTTTTTTGGTCTGACCAACGCTTCTGCGCTTGAAATTTATTTCTTTTCTTTCAAAGTTTCTCCTTAATTTGTTTTAGTAATTTATGCATTATTAGATCTTTTTTCTGGTATTAACTCTTAGGTATTTTCTCTTTTGGCAGTCGTAGTCGTACTGGTCCAGTACTTTTGCCATTATCTCCACATCTCTCGGGCTCATTGCCTTTGTTCTTTTCACGCCCGTCAATTGTATTTAGTTTTCTCCATCCCCCTCCACTACTTCCACTTTTCACACCCCCCACCGACACCAGCTCCTCATCCGCCATCTTCTTACGTCCCTCGATGCCAGATATGCTCCTCTGTAATTTTATAGACTAAGACATGGGCATTCGGTTCAGTTGTGGACCAATCAGTAGTGGTACCTGTACAGAATGGAGCATTGTGGGTGAAGGCCATTCGTGTTTAATAATGTCGTGTTTGGCAAATCTATCAATATATTTAACCCCTAGTAGTCCGAGAAATACGAACGAATACTACGGGCGTTTTACACCTTACATCCATTGCCATACAAGGTAAGTTGTGATTAATTTTTTCTTGTACCAGTGTGCGTATCGTAACAATTATGTAAATATATATTTTGTGAATGTTAATAAGTGTATATACAAAATACTTTGGTAATACTTATTAGAAATATTTATGATACACTAGTACATAAAATTATACTGAAATTATTTTATAAATATAGTACCATATATTGTAGAGTTTTTTAAATATCAGTGGACAAAAGATGACCATGACTCTTTATTTTTATTTTTAAACAGAACCTAAAAATGTCATATGACCGCAGTGTGGAGCTCATGAAGGATTTCAATGATTGCGCACCCCTGTTTGTGGAAAATAAATTCAAATGAATATTGTAACAGACTGTTACGTAATGTGGCTAGGCAAGAACTTGTGAAAGCATGTCTGCCACATTACCCTGGATCAAATTTGTAATGGGCAAAGAACAAAATACAGAACCTTCGGACTGTATTAAAAAAAAAAAAGAACTAAATAAGGTTGAGGCCTCAAAAAAAATCAGGGACAGGTGCAGATGATTATGTGCCAAAGCTGGTATTTTGACCTTCTGCACTTTATTTGTGAAAATGAAATTACACGGCAGTCCACCTGCAGCCTGGATACGGACAGTAGTTCTCCTACTGATGTGGTCCAAGCAGATGACTTACCTCCTAGTGGAACTGTAAGTAAAATATATTTTGCTGTTGATTTTTAACAGGTTTATTAAAGTAGAAATACATAACAATAAAGTTTGCACACATAACATGCTTATGCACAATTGTCACATAGTCATTCTGCCGTGACATAGCACCCTCCCCGGTAAAATATTGAAGGTATGCCTCCCTGTTTAATTGTGCACTGGCAATTGCATTTCTAAGGTGGCACGATTCTAGAGGTTACAAGCCAACTACCTCCGTTTCCTCAACATTGTTGTCCTCATACGTATGTGAACTTGCGTGCACAGGAGGTTTTACATCTTAGAAAGTTATGCAGAACACAACAGGGCATAACTACTTTGTCTATCTTGTCCAAACGCCGATTAATAGCAGAATGGAAAACTCTGAATCTGTTACTGAGAATTCCAAACGCATTTTCAACAACATGCCTAGTTCGTGACAGTATAATTAAATATCCGCCTTTCTGTAGACAAATTTCTTTTCGGGTATGGTTTCAATACACTGTTGTGCAATGCAAATGCTTCATCCGCCACAAACACAAAATGTAATTCATATTTTGTTTTACTTTCGCTTGGAATATGAAGTTCATAGTTTTTTAAGTTTGCTTGAAAGGGAGTCTGCTCCAATGCACCACTATCTGACACTTTCCCATTTTTTCCAATGTCCACAAATAAGAATACATAATTCGCATCCACTATGGCCATTGGAATGATGCTGAAAAATTCTTTATAATTGTAATAAAAAGATCCACTGTTGGATGGAGGCATAATTCGTAAATGTTTCCGATCAGTGGCGCCACCACAGTTTGGAAAATTCCAGTGCTTCTCAAATTTGTCTGCAATAATTTGTCATTGTTATACGGTTGCAGGGAATTGAAACATAAAGATGAGAGCAAGAGTTTAATTATATGCATTTAATTACTTTTTTTTCTTATTTTTCAAATACTCAGCCAGTTGTCCTGTCATAAGAACTTATGATGGAATTTGATGACCAAGAAGAGACAACTGCAACTATTGTACAGGGAACCCAGGTGACAGTCAACAGCCAGGATGTACGCAACAGAAGAGGTAGAAAAATAAAAAAAGGGTCCGTGAGGTTGATGAAAGTGATGCGCTAACTACAAAGATAAAAAAAAAAACTAAACCATACACTTTTGACCTACTTGGACAAACGAGAGCAAGAAAATAGTGCTAGTAGACCGATACAAGTGGAAATGGAACATTTGGTGTGCAGCCTCTTGTGTAGGACTACCAAAGAAGATTTGTACCTGTATACAATTCTGATGCCAGCAAACCAGAGGCAGACACCATCGTACACATTTCGGCATACACAGATGCAGCATGGTAGTATGGGAGGACAATATTTAATGCCAAAACCATTCCTCACTTCAACCCCCTATGCCCAGCTCAAACATGGAACACTTCAGTGGAAGGTCATCACAGATGCATAATAGCGAAGTGTTGCAATATGAACAACTATAAGTTGTATATTTGCTTGCTTTTATTGGTTTGTAGTTTATAAATTTAATATATATTGTAAATTTTATGTATGTAAATAAAATTATACATTTATATCTAAAAAAGACTATTTATGTTTACCAATCTTCATATACTGTTCATGGAGAACTTCAATGATAGCATCACAGGTCTCAGGTATTATCAAACCCAGAGCTAGCGGTGAAATTGCTGTGCTATATTTCAAATCAGCCAGTGCCCTTCCTGTTGCCAGAAATCTTAGGGTAGCAACCAGTCTCTGATCTGCAGATATGGGTCTCCTTAAACGGGTTTTCTCCTTCTGGATGATGGGGGTGACTAGTTGGATCACTTCCTGGAATATGGGTTTATTCATTCCCAGGAAATTCCTGAAGTCATCAGGGTTTTTGTCCTGTATTTCCTGCAGCAGGGACATATGAGAGAATGAGTCACTCCTCTTGAACCACTCTTTGGTCGAAGAAGATCTATTCTTTTTCCTTCTTTCCCTTCTGGTCTGTACTTGCAGTATTCTTGCTACAGTGAGCAGAAAAAGAGCCGTTGCCTGTCGTTCTTCAAAAGTATCCATATTAGTAAAAATTGTTTTTTTTTATGTGCAGTTGAGAATGATTTGGGGTGTTATTTAGTTGAAGTGCCCTTCTGTGTCCAGTCTTTCAGTCCTTGATGTAACCATACCTCACAGGATTTGGACATGAGCACGTTTTGGGCTGCATCCTTTATCTCTCCGGCAACACCCTGATACACCCAAACAATGTCTCCTAAATACAACGCTCTATTCCCAGTTCACAAAGACACATCTCTTAAAAGGTAGACCTGTCCCTGTAAAAATGGTACTGTTGAGGGAGGTTATGCACTTTATTGATTTATTGTTATATACCAGTTGCCTGTTTTGAGAGAATAATCATCTAAATGTACTACCTTTTGTGTAACAAACACATGGACACACAGCTGTCTGAGCTGAAATCATTTGTGTTGCATTTTAATTCTTTAGATGGCAAGGGGCTGTCAAGCTCGGTCTACTTTATCTTATGCTTATTATTTTCTCTTCAGTTTTGAAGAATGAATACAACACGCTTAAAATATAATTCTAATTTCTTGTAGTGGAAAAGTGGCCAGGTTGTGCACCTGGGGTGGACGGTTTCTGAAGACCTACTCTGTATTCAAGAAGATGGAACGGTTTTAATATACGACATATTTTGTGTATTCAAACGCTGTTTTTCCATGGGAAATGTAAGTGTGTTTGTTTACTTTTTAATATTCAAATTATTACAGTTATTTGTTTTTAACTAATGACTATATTTTTTTAAGTTTTGGGAGATAAACAAATACAAAATAGGAAAACTTGCAGTGCAAGGAATAAAAGGTATCGATGAGACCATTTACCTAATAGCACAATGGTCCCATTGATTGCTATAAAGGAGATGTACATACTACTATGAGAAGTAAGGTTTTAGCCAAGTGAATTATTTTGTGTGGTGGTATACTACTTTGAACAGATGGACTTTTTGGACATTTCTAAAAGTTGCAAAATTAGGTAAGACTATCACAGAGTAGAATAACATTCTATGTTTTCCAACCAACCTTCTGAAGGTCTTGTGGTGACACTTTAACAGTGGATGAATTGAAAATACTGGTTTATTGTCATACTGGAAGTGCAGGCTCTTTTGTGTGGTTGACATGATTTTATTTTGATTTGAGAGTAAGCAATTGCGCCCCCCTATTATTTGATGTTGGTCAAATTGACCAATCAGTGTGTAGTTTGTGTGGCCAGGAATTCATTCTTTACTTATGCTACAAAGCTCTAGTATTTTTATATTTGAAAGTAGCTAGTATCAATTTCCACTTTTTTGTAAATGAGGTTTGCATTGGAATCCTCATGACTTGAATGTTTACATATTTGTTCCCCTTTTGACTCCATGACTTATTCATAATGTCTGAAAAAGAAATTCACTGTTTCTCATAGATTAAAAAAAGTAAAATGATAAAGGGATTACAATATTTTAAATAATTATTCAAAAATGTATTTATCTCCATAAATGCAAAGGCATTTTCATTTCTGTGTCTGAATCACTGAAAATTTATTTGTGGCTTGATGATGTAGAAATAATTTATTATAGAAATGTATTTCAATCAGAGGTGTAGGCACCAATGTATAATTTGAAATGCCCTTATCGTGTTACATTTGGTTGTGTTTTGTATGAAAGTGTCATTGTTTTGGGTCTGTATCCTTCCTTGGGAAAGTCTGTTTGCTGATAGGAGAAAATGTTAAGGAAGTTTTTTATGTGAAGTGACAAGAACCTGTTTAGCCTGTATACCCAGCAGGGGGCCGCTGTTTGGCGTTACTGGATGTCAGATAATGTAAACATCAAGTGTTAGCACATAACAGAGAAGTGTAAATATTGTTCGTTTTGCATTGCATGTAAATCCATGTTTGGGTAAACAAATTGCATCCTGATTCTAAAAATAGCCTGTGAGGCTGTGTCCAAATCTGTATAAAAAGCACTGTCTTCTATTGAATATTGTTCTTTTGATTCCATCTGACCTGAGCAATGATACCTTTAATCATTGTGACTGCAAATAAACATCACTTGCTTCAAAGACCTGCTTGAAAACATCCTCCATGCTGAAAATCCTGTGACCTACAGATTAGACCCAAAATCTAATCTGTTTCCGGCTGTTTCTGAGGTTTGGACCGGCATCCAGTACCACCGCTCTGCCCGCTACCCAGTAGCTCTGGCCAGTGTGATAGGCCAGGGGAATCCATCTACAGAAGAGGAACACTAGGATAAACAACAAAAATCTAGTTATTCGTATATGTCACAGCATCCCCTATTTCTCATAGTATTTATAAATGCTCATATACACCTAGGACTTCTGCACTGAGTTTAAGGGTCTGTGCAAGACCAAAGAGGCAGATGGGGACAAGGCCATCGACATCAAACATTATCGGGCATAGTAAACACATGCAGGAGAAAAAGGAAAGAAATACAACTAAAACGTACACTAGTCTGCTACAGTTTACACCACTTCTAGGATCTTTCTTTAATTGGCTATATACTACTGCTCTCTCAATACACGGATATACTCCTGATGGGGATGCAAAAACTTTGACAAGCTACAGACACTTACATTTCTAACTATTTGCATAATTCCCTTTACATCCAGTTATGTAACCTGCATTATATCCCCCCTACATCCACATAAACTTAACACCATGGTCACACCAACTATGACCTCACTAAAACCCTGTCTGATGACAGTTGCTTTTGTAGATGGACCTGATCTTCCTTGCCAAGGAAATCTGATGTATTCATCAAGGTTGGTTGTTTATTTGGGACAAATTCTGCAAGCTTGGAGAATATATGCTGTGTTGCTCTATTTTAGCTCCACTCATTCCGTGAGAATGGCAGGCCATGTGCGTCTATTGTCGTCAAATGCAGCCAATGGGCTTAGTTCGGAACTGATGAATAGAGGGATGAGACATAGCTTATGGGCCAATTACAAAACCGTAACACAGGTTAGTTCAGGGAGGACAGAAACAGAAGTTTCAGCACTGTAGGCAGAGAAAAGCTCTTTAAAGCGTGATGCATTAGTGAAAACTGCACATTCAAAGGGCATGGCCCTACTTTACAACTACATGAATACATAGTTATCGATCATGCAAATCAAACAAGATTATTTCTCAAGTTGTACAGTGACTGTATACAGATCAATAAAAAGGTATTTTCATCATCCACACATGAACGTGAACATTAATGGATCTCCCTATAGTTCCGGTACTTGTGTATTCCAACAGAGAAAGACTGAAGTCGTTTCACAAACACAAAAGGGGATGCGCTCTTATTAGGTCCACAATAATTTCTTAATGTCATGCTTTATTTTAATCCTTTAAAATCATCCAAACTGCTTATTCTCCGCAAAATGTTTAGTTAAAGTTAGAGATTGTTAGAAATTTTTTCCAATTTGAAAAGTGAATTAGAAAGGTTGATAGAAAAGCCTATTGATATCTGTGACTAAACAGAGTCAGCAATGTGGCGGTTTCCTCTTTACTCCAATAAGTATTCATAAAACCGCTTACATTGTATATTCATCCATTAATACTGTAAGTCAGCGGTTCCCAAACTTTTGCAGTTCGCGGCACCCTTAGAGTCTCCAAATTTTTTCAAGGCACCCCTCCAAAATAATTACTGAGCAGTCCTGTTTTAGAAGTAGTTAGGTCCAAAAATTTTAAGTATTTAGGTCACGACAGAAATACTTTAGTTGTATGCAAAAATGCCCCTCTGTATCTAGACACTCTGCCCCCTCTGCATCCAGGCACACTGCCCCCCTGCATCCAGACACTCTGCCCTCTCTCACGCTGCCCCCTCTGCATCCAGACACTCTGCCCCCTCTGCATCCAGACACTCTGCCCCCTCTGCATCCAGACACTCTGCCCCCTCTGCCCCCAGGCACACGGCCCCCTCTGCATCCAGGCACACGGCCCCCTCTGCCCCCAGGCACACGGCCCCCTCTGCCCCCAGGCACACGGCCCCCTCTGCCACGCTGTCCCCCTTCTCTGCCCTCTGCCCCCCTCCTCTGTCCCCTCCTCTGCCCCTCTCTTCTGCCCCCTCCTCTGCCCCCCCTCTTCTGCCCCCTATCCCCCTCCTCTGCCCCCTGTCCCCCTCCTCTGCCCCCTGTCCCCCTCCTCTGCTCTCCTCCTCTGCTACAATCCCTCTCACTCAGGAGCCAGCCATAGAAAAAAAAAAGAAAACAGAAACTTACCAATCCGCGCGGTGCTGGGACCCAGCAGCCTCCTCTCTCCTGCAGCTGTCACTGACGTCATTCAGTGACGTCAGTGACTGTTTTTTTTGGTTCTTTAACCAGTGTTTTTAACAGTGTCTAATATTGTTAATAATTTTATTCAGGTAGTGTTTGTGGAGTTGGATACAGAGTAAACATAATAATAATAATAATTTTTTTATGTTTTGGGTGCAGTTTAGGAATGCGAAAAATGAATACAAATGTACCTTGGTTTAATGTTAGGATAAAATGAATCCTATATTATTAAGTATTATTTTATATACATTTCCTGTTTGATTATTATGTTTTCTTTGTGTGCTGGAGCCTTTTATTGACATTTTTTGCTTTACCTTCCAGATGGTTGGTATTTTTGGATATATTAAAAATTATTACCTTGTTCTAATTTCATGTCTCATTTAATTATTAGATCACATTTTGTGAATGGTACTTTTGTACATAAATCAGTGAAAAATCTTTTTTTTTTTTTTTTTTTTTTTGTAATTACATATTTTTCTTTTCAGGAAGTTAAGCAAAACCATGTTCTGGAAACAAAAGTATTTCACTCCAAATATAGAACTGGTATTGCAATTTTAACAGGAGCACTGAAGTTTAGCCTTACTTCAAATATTGAAGAATTGAAATTGCGCAGGATGCCTGAAATTCCAGGTAACATGCAGTTTCTAAATACTTTATGGTGATTTGGATTATTGTTTTTGGCATAAAATGTCAGTTTTATTTGTTATGTGTTTTTTTACAGGTCCTAAAGTAACGCCTTCATGTTGGACAGTTCTTTTCCAGGATAGAATGACTTTCATTTTGGTTGCCATTGGCAGAGATTTGTACCTCTTGGATGATACTATTTGTTCTATTGTAGTAAGTAAATACAATTATAATTAATATTGGTCTTTTGAGATGATGCAAACCCCCTCTGGAGCATAGTCCTGTTCAGATGCTAAAATTGAGCCCCACACTTCAGACCTGACAGAGAGAGACAACGGGCCTCTAAATCCAAAATGTTGCAGAACCTAAAAAAGCTGAGATTATGTCAGCAATTATCAAATGCCAAACCTCCATGACTGGTAGTGACCAACAAGGTAGAGTAGTAAGATCTGAAATCAATGTAATATGCCACAAAGTTAGAGAGAGAGTATCTGAAACAAAGATGTGAATGTCCAATTTGAAAGTTTTGTTACAGCTCGTGGAGTATGAGGTATCTTCCTTAAAGAAATGCATGACTGTGTCTGAAATTATAACCAGACGACCTTGAAAAACGGCTTGAGGTGTTATAAATAGAGAATCATTGGTCTGCTTGAGAGAGTGAATATTCTGAGACTTTCCTAGAAAAACTTTTGTATAGGTCTAGAGTCTGACCTCAATAACTAATCTGTGATTGTGGAAAAATCTAATTGTGTCCTTACTGGCCTTTCTCTGCCTGGTTCACTGACTCGACTAGTGTTGGCAAGACCTATTAAATTCAGAGGTCTATACACCATTCTATGTGCTACCAAGAAGGCCGGGAATTGTTATTTGAAAACAATAAAATTTAATATTATCTAAAAACTGCATTCAACAGAAGGCTGACTTCTTTTGATGCTTGCATGCACAGCTACAGCAGACTTTTGTATTTAGGAAATAATTTACCAAGTTTGTGTGTGGTTGAAAGGGTGGGTCAGGTTTAATTGTTATAAAGTGCTGTGTTATTGTGCAACAGGTTTGAAAGTGAAGAGTTTTCCCACTCTAATTTTATGGTGTTTTTTTATGTGTTACCCTTGTTTCTCTGCGTTCCACTCTTTTTATTCTTCTCCCTTGTCCAATACCATCATAGCCATTAAAGCATATATGTAACTTTATTGTTCAATTCTGCAACAGAAAAACAATATGTGGTGTGCTAGATACATGGGCTGTCGAATCAGACAAAGTTGGCAGCAAGTACACAGATGGATATCAGAAGGCTTCTTCAATAAATATTATATCCTGGAAAATTACAATACATTATAAATAATATCCCTCATATATTCTTTGTTTGCTGGAGAGGGACTTAACAATCTCACCAAACAGTAACGTATCCCTGGGTGAGATAAACCATTCATGCTACCACAAATTACTGTTGGAGATTACAGTTGTGGACAAAATATTTTGAAGCGTAATTGCGTTCGTTCTTTGTTTTGTATGTCAATTTGGTAAATTGCACCTTTTTCACCCTGCTTGTGTATATATCTTAATTCACATCTGAGTGCACATGTGTACATTTCCTTAATTGCACTTATTAGACCTAAAATTCTTATGTTTCCTGACTGTTAAATAATAACCCATTCACTACACTACCTCATTAACTTGCAAGAGGTAATGCGAACAATTACCCCTTTATCACATCCTTTATTATCAATTTCTTATTACACATTTGGGAATTAAGCAATAAAACACACACAAACATTTTGGAATGGCATAGAACTATATAGCAAAAAATTAATTTTAAAACCTTTTAAATAAAAATAAGCAATAATAATAATAATAATAAAAAAAACCATGATATTTTCAATCACATCACATGGGGGTGGTTCTGGACCTACAAAACAACCTCAAGACATATTTTTAAATTTCACAACATTATTACATGATGTAAACATATATTTGCTCTATGGATGTAGTTTGGTCATACATTTCTTGAGCTCTGCAGAGTTGAGAGGTGTTTCATTACATAAAGATTATTATTAACACAGTACTAGCCAAAGAGCTGCATTATAGAGGCACATGCATCTGTATTGTGGTTGAGTTAACTTACTTAAGGATATACAGTTTTTAGTCAACAATTCATAAACCTGTATAATAGTAGAATTTGCCTAGGAAAATGCAGAATGAGCAATGAAATATTTTTTTGAGGCATACATATGGCTTAAGGACAATATCAAAGACAACCGTAAACATGCAGAGGAGATAGGAGGTGGTCTGATGGCATCCTTGGAGCCGACGCTTCTGGAATGCACCACATTGCCCTGCATTGATGAGCTGCAGGGTGTGGGACGGATAAACACTGGTGAGAGTCCTCCCCTAGCCACACAACAATTCTCCCACATCTCCCTTAAAGTCTAGCACCCTAGACTGCAGGCTAGTCAGCCAATTGGGCGATGTGATGAAGTTGACTATGTATTTTTTGTGATGATCCCTTGAAGAATAATTAATTACAATGAATGGATTTGTAAAATTACCATGAAGCTAAAGAAATAAAGTTTACACTTTACTACATGTTGTCAATCCATTTGTTTCTTTTGTTTTTCTCTAAATGTACCCACATATATACACATGAAAAAAAAGTACACATTTCACATGTGAGATTACCAATATGTGTAATTAAGTTTACTGGTAAACTAATTTACACTATATAGACAAAAGTATTTGGCCACACCTGTAAATTATTGAATTGAGGTATTTCAATCAGACCCATTGCCAGAGGTGTATAAAATTAAGCACCTAGTCATGCAGTCTCCATTTGCAAACATTTGTGATACAAAATGAGTCGTTCCGAAGAGCTCAGTGAATTCAAGCGTGGTACTGTGATAGAATGTTACTTTTGCAATAAGACGGTTTGTTATCTGCCTGACTGCATTATACCAACTGTGAACTTTGGTGGAGAAGGGATAATGGTATGGGGCTATGTTTCAGGGTTTGGGCTAAGCCCCAAATCTCCAGTGAAGGACACACTCAATGCTTCAGAATACCAAGTAATTTTGGACATTGATATGCTTCCAACTTTGTTGCAGTTGGAAGCATAGCATAGCCTCTCTCTCCTGCTTCCAAGATTTCTGCCACGCTGCTACCTACTGTTGTGCTTCACCAGACTCTCCTTTAATCTCTAATATTTTAAGCTCTCCCTTAAAATCCACCTCTTCACTATAGCCTACCTACCACCTCCTAGCTACCCCTCTGCGCACTCTACTTACCATTTTTAATTGTGTCCTACTAGCACGTGCTGCTTATATGCTTTCCCGTTTCCTGTAGACTGTAAGCTGTCATGAGAAGGGTCCTGTCATGTCTCATGTCTGTACCTCCTATATCTATCTATATATATATATATATATATATATATATATATATATAATATAAATGTCTAGTGGCATGTGTTAGTCTGTCTGTGTGTGTTTGTAAAATATAAAACAAAGCTGCAGCGCCACCTGCTGGGCGGAGTTATACACTGGCCTACTAAATTCTTAGTGTGTGTGGAAAAAAAAATTCAGAAAGGGCTGAAATTTGGTATACTAAGATGTTTTTAATTTGTTAATTTAATTTGTTAATTGTTAAAAGTGTTTATAAAGATTTAAAAAAAATATATATATATTTCTTGAAGGAGAAGTGACAGTTGGGAGTGGTTGTGGTTGCCGGGGGTGACAGTGGGGAGTGGTTGGTGGTTGAGGCCTGGGCTATGGCCCAAATGCATGACAAAACCTTTTTAACACCTTAAGTAGCTTGATTTGACTAGAATGCATGAGTATCATGCACGGGTTAACTTGTGTGTGTGTGTGTATATGTGTATATATATATATATATGTGTGTGTGTATATATATATATATATATATATATATATATATATATATATATATATATATATATATATATATATATATATACATACATTGAATGTACTTATGTTTTTCTGTTTATTTTGTATTTGTGTGATTTTTATGTTTGTTTATTTTGTATTTGTCATGTACTTTTATATCTGCAACATATAATTGTACTTGTATGATTTGTTGTTTTGTTTTATTTGTATTTTTGTGATTTGTATACTGTATGATTGTCCCGACATTGTGCAATTTGTGGCATCTTATGAATGATGATGAGATTATGATCACGGGTAGGCAGTTACTGGATAACTATACCATCATCTATTGGGTATTAACATCTACAACTCTGATGATGGTTATATTGGCCCGGAAACCTGAACCAATGAATATTATGCACTCTCATTGGTTAGTAATCGGGTACAGGAGTAGCACAATCTGTACTACTTAGTGCTATGATGGAGTCACTGGAGGAGGCATCAATGTTTGAACACTTTATTTGGCTACATGTTCATCTCTGCTTGTTCAGGTTTTGCAGAATTAAGCAGTAGGAGCTTTGACCCTGGTCAAGTGCATCTAAAAAATTAAGTAGAACCAGCAAACTAAACAGGGTCCAAATAATCTAGTAAAAATTAAGGTGTCAGTAAAGAGAAGATTGTAGTAGATTTTGGTGAATAAAAATATAAACTCTTGCAATAAAAACATTTTTATTGACTACTTTTAACTTATGTGCAACTCTTATTCCACCTACTATGACATCTCTTTATCTTCATGCCGAAATTTGTGTTCAATAAATCAGGGTCCGTAGACTTTGTTTCTTTGTAAAGTCAAACATTTGAATGGTGTCAGTCTGTCCTTGCTTTTTGTACAAAATGTCTGCCCATGAAGTGAAAATCCAAAAACTAACCAATCAGTGATTTACATTTGTTGTCTATCTTGCACTTGACACATTATTGACGCCTGGGGTTTTAGTCGTTTGAGCAATATTAGGAAATATCACTAAATGACCTGTGTGTTACACAATTAAAGGAGACATATTTTAGTGTGGTTTTACACAAAACTCACTCCTCTTATTTACTTTGTGCCAAAAAGTTTGTCTTTATTCATTGCGGTCAACCTGCTTTTACTGGGAATTGTCCATGTCCAGGAGATGGTGTTTGTGATATCACCACTGTAACTGTGCTCTAAAATGTAGTAGCATTATCAGGGCCGCCGTCAGGGGAGTACAGGGGGTAATCCTGTACCGGGCCCGGGCTCACCAGGGGGCCCGGCGGCAGGGCCCCCTGTCTGGCCCGGACCCTCACTGCCCACATTTCTTTTTTTAAAAAAACTTTTTAAACTTTTTTTTTCTTTTCCCGCACGCTCGCACCCGCCGCCGGGGAGGGGGGAGGGGGGGGGGCGCGCCGCTGGTGTTCAGGGGGGAGCAGGGTAGTGGGAGAAAAAAAAAACAAAACACAGATACTCACCTGTGATGACAGCGCTGGCATCCCTCCTTCTTCCTCTCTGCACTATTTACACTGAGTGTCAGGCGTGACATCATCAAGTCACGCCTGACACTCAGTGAGGAACTGTGCAGAGAGGAAGAAGACAGAAGAAAAGAGAAGAGAAGAGAGGGAAAAAAGCTAATACAAAGGTAAGTAAATGAAAAGAGAAAGTCACACCATGAGGAAAAAGTAGGGAAGAGAGGCACAGACACCATGAGGAAAAAGTAGGAAAAGAGGCACAGACACCATGAGGAAAAAGTAGGAAAAGAGGCACAGACACCATGAGGAAAAAGTAGGAAAAGAGGCACAGACACCATGAGGAAAAAGTAGGAAAAGAGGCACAGACACCATGAGGAAAAAGTAGGAAAAGAGGCACAGACACCATGAGGAAAAAGTAGGAAAAGAGGCACAGACACCATGAGGAAAAAGTAGGAAAAGAGGCACAGACACCATGAGGAAAAAGTAGGAAAAGAGGCACAGACACCATGAGGAAAAAGTAGGGAAGAGAGGCACAGACACCATGAGGAAAAAGTAGGAAAAGAGGCACAGACACCATGAGGAAAAAGTAGGAAAAGAGGCACAGACACCATGAGGAAAAAGTAGGAAAAGAGGCACAGACACCATGAGGAAAAAGTAGGAAAAGAGGCACAGACACCATGAGGAAAAAGTAGGGAAGAGAGGCACAGACACCATGAGGAAAAAGTAGGGAAGAGAGGCACAGACACCATGAGGAAAAAGTAGGGAAGAGAGGCACAGACACCATGAGGAAAAAGTAGGGAAGAGAGGCACAGTATGAAGAAAAAGGTGGGGGGGGGAGAGAAAGTCACGGAGTGATGGAGAGGGGGTGTAGGATGGCACAGTGTGATAATGGGGAGCCAGGTGAAGGGGGAAAAGCAGCATGGAGGGTGCAGTGTGATCATAAGGGGACAAAACATGGTGATGAAGGGGCACAGTAATGTGTGTGTGATGGTACAGGGGGCTTGTGGCAATGTAGTGTGAGGTAGGTGGTGGCTAATTAATGGGTGTAAGTTTGTTTGTGGGGTAATGGTTGGGCAATTTTATAGTGCAGACTTATTTTAAGATGGGGTGGTTTGGGGGCTACTGAATGTGGGGGAGAATGAGGTCACTCTATTAAATGTGACTAAGAATTATTTAATGTCAGTGATAAGTATATTTCTGAAATGTAAATACTATTAATTTATTGCTGGGGCTGTTTGTAGGGAGGGAAATAGGTTTATTTATTAAATGTGAATACTGTTATCTTAATGTTGGGGTTGGAGGAAGGCCTAATTATTAATCGTGGGTGCTATTGATTTAACGCCGGGGCTGGTTGTCATTTTCTAAATGTACCCATTTTTTTTTCCCAAATAGGGCCCCCAACATTCCAGAATCCAGAAAACCTGCAACTAAAGATACCTGCAGCCACAGGTGGGGAAAGTGAGAAGAACAGGTAGGACAGTCTGTGAAATGTTGTGATTCTAGTAGGGACAATACCAATATTTGGTGAGTGTGTGTGTGTATATATGTATATATATTAGTGGCCCCCTTAACTTACCTGAACCTAACTCATTAAGTTCAGTGATTTTTTTTTTCATTGCCATGGGCCCCCTTTTCCCCTGGGCCCCCAGGCACCTGCCCATTGTGCGCAGTTGGAAAGATGGCCCTGGTTCATTGGGGGGGGGGAGGGGTGATCATCGGGGGGGCCCTGCCTGCTTCATTTGTACTGGGCCCCATGATTTCTGATGGCGGCCCTGAGTATTATACTTACTGTACAGTACATAAAATATGCCTTATTTTGCTAGTTTGCCCCATATTCCCCAGTTTATAACTTAGGGGGTATTCAATTTTTGAGCGGGTTAACTTTACATGCGATTCAATTCCATTTTTAACGCTACATTTTTTTTCATGAAACAGTCCTCTCGCGCTCCAGTAGAAGTTCTATTGAAAGTAAAGTGTGTTGTTTTTTAACGCGGCGCATTAAACAGGCAAATATGCTGTTTTATCTCACACCTCTTTGGTGTATGTTAAAAATAAAAAACCTCTGAAAAGTATTTGAAATCATGTAATAATGTGAAAAAAAGACAATCTATGTTTATCACTAATGCCTAACATGTAAAAGTTGATTTTCTTGTGAAAAAATAATGAAATAAAAAAAATAAATTAAATCACTAATTATATTTATGTATATTTTTGGTACAAATATGAATGTAGTAATGTGTCTTGACATGGTATAGATGATTCTATGGTAAAAAATAGTTCAAAAAAATATGCTAAAGAAAGTACTGTAATGTAGATATTATCAATGTGTAATGCAATCTAATGTATGCAAAACCTTTTCTTTGTGTTATACATGACCGCGTTAAAACTCTCCTTCACTCCCCTAAAAACTCGCAAAGACAATTATTAACCCGCAGGGGCAGCGTTCCCTCTTTTTCAATTGAATTGCACGAGTTTTCGCGTTGCGCTAACTAAAAATGGTTGCTATTGCAGGTAAAGACCTGCGGGAGATTTTTTTTTTATTTTAATTCAAGAAAGTTTTAAGGTTAATTTGTCTTAAGCAGGTTATGCTTAACAAAGCCAGAGAGATCTGGCAAAAGAGGTTACTTACAAGTGATGCATTGGAGTAAAATAGTTCTGCATCCAGTAGTTTGTTCATTCATTATCTGCAGTTTTGTTAGAATTGTTTACATTATTTATTACAAACATTTAAAACATTTGTTTTAACTGTCTATATTTATTATAGACCCTCCCTGGAGTGAACCCTCTGTCAGGAGCTTATCTACATATGTCCGTCTCTTTTAACAATAAATATCTAGCAGTCTTCACAGATTGTGGTTATTTATGGATGGGAACTTCATCACTTAAGGTGAGTACATAATTTGTTATTAGTAAAATATAATCTAATCCTCAGTGTTGCACAGATGTCAAGTGCTTGCTAGAGCTTCCCTAGGTTCTTAAATAGTTGCAGTTCTAAACCTCTTCCAAAAGAGCTGTGCTAGCTACCCACAAAACTACAAACACACTTCAATTTAGAATAGGGAACATGTTTATGAACAGCTGTGATAGAAGTCCCTGTGTGAGTGAGTAAATAATGCACATTATTGCTCTACATTGTTTGTGATTGTACATTGCTTAAAAAAATATTTACAGAGAAAATTTGACAGCAATAATAAAAATCCTATTTGCTTTAGATTTATCATAGAACTATGAAATTAAATGTTGCTCTTTATATATCTAAAGCCCTAGTATATTTACATAGAACAAAATAATGATTGTCTTTATGATGTATATGTTATGCCAATGTGTACAATCTAGGAATTGTTCATATAGTCAAAGTACTAAACATAAGATAAAATATTCACTTCCCAAGTCCCTGATGTGATGCTCCTTTTCCCCCCACAAAAGGTGCCACCTAACCTGACTATAGTTCTATAAACAAATAAAGGTAATCAAAAAACTTTCGTTTACGGAGTATTCATCCATCAGTTTTCCCATGAGGCACATTCTGTTTTCTTGATGTCCTTGGTTTAAATCACAGTAAATGTTCAAAGTATTCTTCCCCGTTTAACAAATACAGACTAGTACTTTTAATAAGATTAAAATAACAATAAACTGTGGTATACCAGAAAATATGGTGTTGTGTGAAATCATTACACCAAAAACTAGCCACAATAAGAAGGGTTAATACCATGATATAAACAATGACCCTAGTGGCAAAATGTTTCGCCTAATGTGTTTGCACTTACACAATATTTATATTACATAATTTAAAATTGATCATCCAATGTTGAAAATCTTAACATAAAAACATGCAGCAATAATTGGGAAGGTCACCACATCTTATAAACCCTTCTAGGATAATGGATAGTTGATGTGAGATGTGAATTCTTTATAATGTAGCTTTCTTAATGTCTTCCTGACGAGTGGTCTTTCCTCTTAATAGCATTCATAAAAAGGAGGAGGGGAAACCATGGGGGAAAAAAAGAACATCTATCATATTATCTTTTATTAAACAATATTGTACTAACTTAACAGCACTCACATAATAAAAACTTTTTAAATGTATTTAAAATATATAAATCTGGAATGTTGCAAGTCTCCTACCCGTTTCAAAGATAAAGAAATACACCACTTCTATAGCAACATTTCTAGTTGCAAATTTGCACACAGCAGCTAGATTAGCTCTTCACTCTAAACCAGGGCCAATATGTATAATATTATCATACAACAAAGCAATATTTGTTAATAACAGATACAAATTGGGTTGCTTAATTAATTCCACCAGCAATTTTAACACTTCGTTGCTTAATAATTACTTTCATTTACTTAAGTTGGACGGTCTTGAGGTGGGCATAAAAAATAGTAGCATTTTTGAGAATACTTGAATGTAATCACAGAAAAACTGTTATAAAATATTTAATTCACTACTAGCAAATGAGTCATTGCACTGTAGCGGACAAACTAAGCCTTTATTCCATCACAAAGCCACTAAAGCACCTTGTCTGCATGCTTAAATAACATATCTAGTTTCATGTTTTTTTTGCGTTTTTCTTCTACTTAAAGGACCCATATTTGAGACACAAGTATATGAATAATTAAGCTTTAACCTCACCCAACTTTCTTAAAGGAAGTTGGCCCAAGAATATTTTAGGGAGCGTGCTTTACAATGAGGTCAAGTAATCTCCTTTGCTTGAAATTGAAAGTTCACTTTCTATAGCAACTATACCAGAATAAAGACCAACCAGTTCTGTTTATTTTATTTTGTAGATATTAAATATTTATGAAAGTGCCATGTTAAATTTTGACACTATGGGCTCTAATAGTTTTTTTTGTTTTATTTTAGGAAAAATGTTGTGAGTTCACCTCAGATGTGCAACAAGCACCCAAGCAAATGGCCTGGTAAATGAAATTCTTTACATTTTCTTTTTACATTTTTCAAAGAGGGTCCCACCCAGCACAGAAAGTATTGGCTGGATGTTGCACTTCCATACTTGAGAGCTAATACCTAATATCAAATCTAGTTGCTTTAGGCTAGAGACATTTTTATAATAGTGAATACCACACAATTTTATTTTAATTCATAACCCCAAACAGGTTTTTTGTTTTCAGGACTAATTGGAGGAAAATTTAGCAAAAATTAAAAGAGAGCCCATTATTCCACCTGTTAAATTCAGTGACATCCAACTCATTTCATAGTATATTAACACATGCTGTAGCATGGTTTGCCTTTCAGAATGTTATAGAAATACTAGTAATGATGTAGCATTTTTGGGTTGGTTGTGGTCAAAGAAGTTTTCTGTCTGGATTTAAACAGGTGGCAAATGTTGTGGGATAAGGCACAGAACACCTGGACAATACACTAAAGGGTTAAAAGTTTGTGGACACACTTTCCAATCATCTACACTCATTGCATACATCCATGTAATCTCCATAGTCAAACATTAGCTGTAGAATGGGTCACACTGAAGAGCTCAGTGACTTTCACTGCAGCACTGTCATAGGATGCCACATGTCAGTTTCTCAAAATTTTGCCATTTTAGAGTTGCCCCGGGCAACTGCAAGTGCTGTTATTGTGAAGTCAATAAACGTCTAGGTACAACAACAGCTTAGCCTCACAGTTTTAAGTCACACAAGCTCACAGAAAGCGACCAAAGAGTGCCTAAGTGCGTAAAAATTGTCTTTCCTCGGTTGCAAAACTCATTACCGAGTTCCAAATTGGCAGTAACGTCCACACACGAACGTTTCCTCAGGAGCTTCAGTGACTGGGTTTCCATGGCTGAGCAGCCACACTGCCTCAGATCACCATCCACAATGTCAGACGTTGTCTGGAGTGGTTTAAAGCATGCTGCCACTGGACTCTGAAGCAGTGGAAATGCATTTTCAGGAGTGATGAATCACGATTGATTCATCACCTGGCAGTCTGATGGACGAATCTGGCTTTGGCGGATACTTGTGATTGCTTCCTACCTGAACGCTTACTATCAACCATAAAGTTTACTGGAGTAGGAATAATAGGCGGATATGTTTTTCTTGGTTTGTCCTGGACCTCTTAGTTCCACTGAAGGGAAATCTTAATGCTACAGCATGCAATAACCTTCTACATTGTGGCAACAAATTGAGAAAGGTCATCTCCTGTTTCAGCATGACAATGCCTCATGCAGAAAGTTGAGGTCCATTAAATTAATGGTTTCCCGAGTTTGGTGTGGAAGAACTTGACTGGCCCGCAAAGAGCATATTGAACATGTTTGGGATGAATTGGAATGCCGACTGCATGGCAGGCCTTATCACCCAACATCGGTGCCCAACCTCACTAATGCTTTTGTGAATAGATGTGAATTGCCACTGCTATATTCCAAAATCGAATGGAAAGCCTTCCCGGAAGAGTGGAGTCATATGAATGTGATGTTCAGGTGTCGCACAGGTTACTGACCCATTACACATTTTAGTAGAAAGGACTCTGGATCACTGAATGCACTGTTATCAATAATCGGGCATAGTCTCCTTTAAAATGGTTCCAGTTCTAGCAGGTAAGATCAAGTTTCAGGTCGGATTTATTGGAAATAATTAAGCCAGATATAAGTACCTGTCATACAGGTCTGTAATGCGTTTAGCGAATCAGAAGTACAAAGCTATATGAGCACAATGTAAGCATATGTAAGGTTTCAGGTCTTGTCCTAACATGCTGTTCAGTATCCTTATCCCAGTCAGTCTGTCTTGCTAAGAGCAATTCCATCATCCACACTGGTATCAGAGAGAACAGGGCATCTGGCAAGCTGTGGTGCAATTTTATCTTCATTGATCGCCAGCATTCCTCTCTGTTAAGCCACAGTAACTGCACCTTTGGCAGTGCTGGGAAAAGGTTACACTCTCTGAAATTACTCCTCTAATTTCAAAAGCAGTGTTCTTTTATTTTTTTAACCAAGATCTGCCAAGTGCTTCCCCTTTTTTGTATTTTTATAAAACAAGGGGGGAGGAAGGGGAAATAGAGAACGGAGCAGGTACAAGAGTGGAATGGAAGGGGGGGGGGGGGTGAAACAGACACTGAGCACACAAAAACTACTACTGTTGGGGGTCAAACAGGAAATCTATGAAAAGAGAGGGATAACTACTACTGTTAGTAACAAACATCATCACAGACATAACGCTTACCCAAAGACAGCTCACCCAACCTGGAAGATCTGGAGGCGACCCACACTCTAAGTCCCTAGAGCAGGGAGCTGACTTGCGGTGGATATGCAATTACGGCTTGCACGGAGATGCCATGGGGCCCATACCTGGTAAAATGTATGAAATTTATTGTGTAAATAGTAGGTAATATTCTCGATGCTTGGGATGTGCCAGACATAATTCCGCAGGGCTTGTATGGAAGAGGGATTGGGAGTCTTCCAGTTCTTAGCTATCAGTGATTTAGCCGCTGCTATTATATGTGAAATTAGCTTATTGGAGGAGGCACTCTCATCAGGTAAGAGGCGAGAGAGAACGAATGACCAGGACTCCTTAGTCACAGGTTGTTCGGGAGACATAGATCAAAACAATATAATCCCACGACGCACACAAAATGAATAGAATATATATAATAACTAAATGTATTGTAGTAAACTAAAAAGGTATACATATCAACAGTGGACATTTCCAGTTGGGTCTAACAATCTTTTTTAATATAAATACTTCAATGCAGCTAAAACACACAATATAAAACTTTCTGATATATGTCAATATATTTAGTATTCAAATTAATTCTGCTATAGATCTATTATCCAGAAAAAGTCCTTATTACAAAGTCCTTATGAAAAATCTACTTTTCTTGATCTGTGGATCTATATGTGATTTTCAATCCAAAGCAATCAAAGGGATTTTCCATCCACACCCCCACTCGTCAGTGGTGTGTGGGAATGGTGATAAACACTATACAAATCCAATTTGGTGCATGCACAGAAAACATAGGAGTACTCACGCTGTTACAAAGTGTTCTTGGTGATCATTTTTGTAGCATAGGGTCATATCAATATCAGCACCAATATTAAAATAATGATTTAGAGAGTTTAAAAGAAGACGATGTTTGAAAATAGACAAATGAATGGAAAATGTAATACTTTAGAATAGTGCGATTAAAATGTAATAAATAAGGTAATAAAAATTAAAGAGAAGGTTGGTGAAAAGAATAAAACACAATAATATTATGAATTTTATAAATGTTGAGATTAGTAGAAAATACTGCATGTGTGGGTATCTGGCAGGATTTGGGAGGTGATAGGCAGTGTTGTATATGTATGTTAATATTTTCTAAACAATAGACTAGAGTATGTAAGCTTTTATGTCAGTCTCTGAACGAGAAGCCACTGTGATTGACGAAATGTGTTTTGAACATCCTTTGCACTCCTTTACTTGTGCCTTGATTTATTATTCTCAGTTCACTTGAGTTTATTTTTCCTTTTATCTGCTCCTACATATATCATTTATCAATTCTATTTCAGCTCGCTGTTTTTTTTTTTCTAGCAACTGAAAGCATTAATGTTTTTCTTGTTCAAAAAGGAATATCAGACGAAACTTAGCAGTATCTGTTTAGAAAAAACCTTATTTAGCTGGTCTAGCCTACAGCTGTATTCTCAAGGTCTTATGAGGTGCATAGATAATGCACCTGCTTATGAGTAAGGATGAGTGGGCTCGGATTTCTCTAATCCGAGCCCACCCGAACAGTGCGGATCCGACGGGATCCGAGCACTGTTCGGGTATTTCCGGCGCCAAAAAAAATGAAACTGAGGCTCTGACGTCCTAGTCTCGCGTCGGATCTCGCGAGACTCGGATTGCATAAATTCCCCGCTCGCGCCCGGCATCTTCAGTCGGGCTCAGATCATTGAAGAGGGAGGTTATAGGTTTAGTGGTGCTCCATCCTGTGTCCTGTCACTCTGTTCTGCTTAATATCCAGTGGTTACTTGGTCCTGTGCTTTGTCCTGCTGATCAGTCCAGTGGTTATTTTTTCCAGTGCTCTGTCCTGCTGAATCCAGTGTTGCTGTGTCCTGTGCTCTGTCCTGCTGAGTCCAGTGGTGCTGCCTGTGTCCTGTGCTCTGTTCTGCTAAGGGCATTGTCCTTTATAAATTATTCAAAAGTTATAAAAAATTCTAAAAACGTATACAAAAATAATTTAAAAGAATTATAAAAAAATAATTTAAAAAAATTATAAAAAAATAATTGAAAAAAAGGATAAAAAATACTAGGTACTGCTATTTCAAAGTCAAACTACGTTCACTGTTGCTGCTGTACCAAAAAATAATAAAATAATAAAAGTTAGTTTTTCACTATTTAGTAAAAACAGTATATAAGTTTACTTGAGATTTATTACTCTACTTTCCTGTTAATTACCATAGTGCTGCAATTCGCACTAATCTTTAATTGCTGCACACAGTTTTGCAAATATGTTGGGACTTTAACAAGCATAACTTTGTCAGTGGGAAAGGGTGACCATGATCCCGGCGCATGTTTTATGTAAAGTGCATTGTTTATGTAGTCAGCAATGCACTGCACACTTAAAGGGGTCCTCACAGTGCTATAATACGAATGATATTTTAGAACACCCTGTTAAGTATTTAAGCTAAAGGCCATGTGTTCTCTCTCCTAAATCATATCACAAATTCCTTAACAGTAAGAGTGCCTAGCTCAATTTTTATTTTTATTTAGTAAAACAAAGATTTTGTTGTCTTACTGTACACAAGCCTATTTACTGTTTTTTTCCCATTTTTTTTTTAGGTGCATCAGACCACAAAGTAAACAACTTGCAATTGTAGTTAAATGGGAGAAAATTCTTCTTGTTGCTGGATGTGGAAATGAAAGCATTTCGTATCCTTTAAGTTCACTGTTTATTGCTTGATTATTTTTATTTTATTTTGTCCATGTCTATAGTTCCATAAGTGGGCAAATGTTGTTAAATCTTTAACACAAAATACATGTTTTCTTTGGATGAGGAAACCTTTATCGTTTCTGAACTTGATGGTGTCCGACTTATCTCTCATTCCACACATGAATTTCTCCATGAGATTCCAAGTATGTATCGAATCAATGGTTTTGTGTTTTAAAATGTTGAATTCATATGTTACGACTTTTGTTTATTATTAGAACATTTAAAATCTGTTGTTCTTTAAGCATGTATGATTTTGCACATAGTTAAAATTCGCATGATATTCCATTTTATTAGTGGCTTATTATTTTGATCATTGTCATCATGATGAAGAAGCAGTTATTTCAGTTGCAGAATCTGTGATTACTTTGTAACATCCAAATAGCTCCTTTCAGCTGTGGCACAACTAAAGGCTTATTGAATATGGTGTAAAATATGTGCTCCCACCACCTCACAAACAGAAAGAAATTTTCCGAGAATAGTAGTCAAAAGTTAACTGAGAGAGACTGTGAAAGAGCTTACGATTCCTTGTACTATTTTGAAATGATCATTTAAGCCATTCTGAAAAGGACCATGACTCATTGAAGCATATTGAAAATTATATCTGGAATTAGCCATGTATTAACCAAATCTGATGTTATGTTCATCTATTAACCAGATGCATTAACCAGATCTGTTCATTCAATAGGAACCTGAATACAAACTCTTGTATAGCTATCTTACTATAGCTTTATTTAAATTAAGACAAAATTGTAATGTTATGGCCAGGTCATCTGTTGGACAAATGGCATAGAATGGAATCCAATTTGGCTAGAAACTGCCCAGTCCCCACGCTAGCGAGGAAGAATGCCTTTTTAGTACGGATATCTCAATCTCTGTGACTGCAAGGGCATTAGAATCCCCATTTGGTGTTTATATAGAATATGATGGCTTCAACCACCATGATTTCAGGAAGTCAAGCAGCACACTTTCTCAAACAGTATGACTTTTTGAGTAAACAACTGTTGTGGGTCCGAGATTCCTCAATGTGTTGACCGGCGGAAAACTACCAACCTGTTCACAGAGCGCAGGCGCAAGACCCAGCAGCAGCTTACCTTTTATGGGGGCTTGACTGCAGGGGCAAAAATGCAGGACACATGATGATAAATGGAAAATCTGCAACCATCAGCAAAATGGCCACCCAGAGATTTTGGTAGGTAAATGTGGTCCAAAATGGTGTAGGTAGACAGTGTGCGGTCTCTCATTGAACAGCTACTAAACGCCTAACTGAGCACAGGCCTTGTGCCTGATCAAAACAAAGGGACACAGGCTCTAACACAACTTAAATAGCTGTACAGGCTCAGAGCCAGAAAAATAATTGCCCATAGGTTTTAAGCCTGAACAAGAAGTGATCACGCACTCTAAGACTGATTGAAAATGGCCCAACTAGGCTCTAAGTCTAGGGATAATGATGGGACAGGCGTAACACCTGATTTTGCCCATATGCAGAGATGATTACTATTCAACTACATGGTCCCCCCAGGCCTTGTGGCCAACTAACTGTGCTATGGGCCTAGTGCACAAAAATGTGGAGTGCAGGAGCTGACCTGTGTAAAGGTGCCCGAATCCCTTACCTGATACTGGCAGCTTTCAGCATCTGCAGGAGGAAGCTGTGTTTTCTTTCCTTTTCAATATCACAGAGTCTTCTCTCTTCTTGCTGCCTGCTGCTGTCCTCACCGCACAGCTGCAGATCTTTTGACTTCTCTTGCCATCTTTCTTGAGGTCCTCTCTGGTGTCTCTTGGCCGATGGACTCCCTTTGCTGCTCAAAATGACTAAATATATGCCATTGCAGGGAGGTATGGTGATGAGAAAATACAAACTGCCATGGTGGCCATTGTTTGGATCAATCAAAATCTTCATAGTATTAATAAGAATAGGGCTTACAAGCATCTCGACTTCGGTGATCCCTTAAGTGTAGCTCCACCACTGGGCATCTCTTCACACAAAAATGCCAGATTCCATGTTGAAATTGTTACTTTGTCTAATTAAAGTGATGCAGGAGCAGTGAAAGCCTCTCAGGTTTTGAGCAAATTCTAAATGCTCGTTGCTGACTACAATGTATACAATCATTTTTAAAGGTGTTTAATCACCTTTAAATAATTTTAGCTGCTGCTGTTTGAAACTTCTAGCTGACTCTACATCTCAAGTGCTAAAGAAGGCAAATCTTTTAATTTCCCTAGCAACTGTCTTAAGTGAGTTAACGGAGATTGTAGCTTCTGGTTTGTTTTCAAGCCCACCCTACTGCTATGGCCAGCACTAGACAAACAAAGACAATCTCATCCATTGCTAATATTTCAAAGGTTCTTAAACCACTGAATGAGTGGCTTCATGTCACTCATGTAGTGGTTTTATTTTTTTCTGGCGCCCTAGTAATGGGCCACACTGGGTATTTCAATTGAACATCCCCCTTCCTCATTTTCTAACAGTGGTTAGGAGGTAGTTTGCCCAGCAGGAGGATATGTCTGAAAACTATTCCATTTTAGATTAATGGTGTAAAGATAAATACACCATAACAGTACTGATTTGGAATTTGTTAAAAGCCACATAACATAAATGATTGTACTCAAATGCAGTCATGTTACTTAAAAATTTATTTTTAACTAATCAGCTATAAATTGTTACAATTATTTTTATGTATTTTAATGTTGCTCTGACCTATTGGTCATGCCTATCCGGATGAGGGCCTAAATAGAATATTAAATGTCAGGGCCAAAATAAAATATCAAATTGATAGATAGAAATGAACATGATTTTACATCAGATAAGTGGTTTTCTGTTTTGTTTTTTTTGTTTTTTTTAAAAAAACATTTGGTTAATTAGCCCAGTGTAAGGTTATTAGGTTCAGCAGACATTGTCAGGAAGGTAATTAAGATATGCAGATCAGTCATGTATCGCCTTTTGATCCTGTATTTCCTATTTAGAACAGACAGTCCAATAAGGCATTGTAAAAAACAAAGTGCCCCCTAGGTGTAAGGTGTAAATTAGGGAAAGTTAGGTGATAGAGGAACTGTTTAGTCCAATACAAAATATAGAAATATTAACATCAGAGAAAATGCCTTCATATTTCATATTTTTGTAAAGCGATGTGCCACTCTGTACTCGGGTAAAAACCACACAAGGGTGGCGAAGCACAGATACCAACTATACAAGGGACAGCCGTAATCAAATGTTTTTCGGAATGAGATCTGATATTGTTGTAATTCCATCATATTTCATTTTTAAATGTGCGGTAGGTTATGACTGGTTTATTGAAGGGGTGTTATGTCTCTGGGATATATTTGAGAAAAGCTAAGAAAGGTCCAAACATTTTGAGCAAACCATAGTTGACACCCAGGGAACATTTCCACCCCCCACATTATCATCCACACTGCTCCTCTGAATGGCGTCCCATTTGAGTTGGCTTAAAAAGCCCGTATGTAAAGGGACAAATTGTCAGCTCTTGGGGTTCAGAATAATTGAAGGATTCTCCATCTCTTCTGCCTTCCCCAGGCATACAGATTATTATTCGCAAGTTAATGCTCTGTGTATTCATCCAATTTTATTTTATTTTTTTTAAATAAGTTTTTATTGAGGTTTAACAACAAACACAGGTTATACATATGTATTTTCAACCGCATTCGTTTTGGATAGCGAGTGATAAAGAAATTATAACATCATAACAACATAACACTAAGCCAAAGAAGATTAAATGTATCAGAAAGAATATACATTCCCATCCACGAAAGGTGGGTATAGCTAACCTGACACACAGAACGCAAAGACAGACAGGGGGGCTGGGGGGTAAAACAAGAGGAACATAAGGAAAGAATGGGGGGTGGCATGATGCAAGTCCTCATAGTATGAGGTCTACAGCATACACAGAGGAGGTATAAAACATGGCCTAATCCAACATACAGAAGCGGCTGATACATCTCTGTGCCTAAAGATACATGGTTCAGGTGGATGTGCCCAAGGCCGCAAACTCTGGCGAATCCATAAAATTTAACCAAGGTCCCCATATAGTATAATATGTTACAAAAGAGTCCATATCCGACAAATATAATTCATCCATGGACCTGTAATATTCTAATCTCCTAATCCAGTCTCGAATATTTGGTGGCGTGGTTGTTTTCCATCTCACAGGTATGACTGCCTTGGCGGCTGATATCACAAATTTTAACAGAGATTTTTTAAAGCAAGAAATAGGCATATCTACTTTATTGAGGAGCCAATACACCGGGGTGTCGGGAATAGCTTGGCCAAGCAACTTCCGTGTGATGCCTATAACCTGCGACCAAAAGGGTTGCAATATGGGACAGTCCCACCAGATATGTAATAAAGAGCCTGATCCTAAATTACACCTCCAGCAGGCACTAGACAGTCCGTGAAATATTTTTGTAAGGTGTTCCGGGCATCTATACCACCTGGTAAGAACCTTAAAGTTGGTCTTTAATATTGAGACGTTAGGTGAGCAAGCATGGATTGCTTGGAAGATTTTCGACCAGCCAGTCTCTCGTAATTCTACTCCCAGATTCCTTTCCCACGCCAAGAGAAATTTCGGGGGAGATCTAAAGAGAAACTCGATTTAAGAGTTTATAGATAATCGATAGAGTGTGGGATGTGATGAGGTCTGCTACAAAGGGACTCAAAAACTGTCAAATTCCTATTAATATCCTGTTTTGGGAGACTAAAAGAGAGAAAATGTTTAAGCTGAAGATATTGCCAGATCTCTACATTCGGTAGTTTCCACTTAGATTGAATCTCTGTAAATGAGAGGACCCCAGTAGCTCCCACCAACTGGCCGACACGATGGATTCCTGCTCACAACCACAGGTTAAACGCTGATGGAATAGTTTCGGGAGGGAACTTAGGGTTATTGAACAATGGCGTTAATGGGGATATTAAAGATGAAATGTGAGTAAGAGTTCTTAGCTTAGACCAGTGGTTCCCAAACTTTTGCAGTTCGCGGCACCCTTAGAGTCTCCAAATTTTTTCAAGGCACCCCTCTAAAATAATTATTGAGCAGTCCTGTTTTAGAAGTAGTTGGATCAAAAAATTGTAATAAGTATTTAGGTCAGGACAGAAATACTTATTTAGTTGTATGCAAAAATGCCCCCTCTGCATCCAGACACACTGCCCTCTCTCACGCTGTCCCCTCTGTCACGCTGTCCCCCCTCCTCTGCTCTCTGTCACGCTGTCCCCCCTCCTCTGCTCTCTGTCACGCTGTCCCCCCTCCTCTGCTCTCTGTCACGCTGTCCCCCCTCCTCTGCTCTCTGTCACGCTGTCCCCCCTCCTCTGCTCTCTGTCACGCTGTCCCCCCTCCTCTGCCCTCTGTCACGCTGTCCCTCCTCCACTGCCCCTCTCACGCTGTGTCCCCCTCCACTGCCCCTCTCATGCTGTGTCCCTCCTCTGCCCCCCTCCACTGCCCCCTCACACTGTGTCCCCCTCCCCTGTCCCCCTCACACTGTGTCCCCCTCCACTGCCCCTCTCACGCTGTGTCCCCCTCCACTGCCCCTCTCACGCTGTGTCCCCCTCCACTGCCCCTCTCACGCTGTGTCCCCCTCCACTGCCCCTCTCACGCTGTGTCCCCCTCCACTGCCCCTCTCACGCTGTGTCCCCCTCCACTGCCCCTCTCATGCTGTGTCCCCCTCCACTGCCCCTCTCATGCTGTGTCCCCCTCCACTGCCCCTCTCATGCTGTGTCCCCCTCCTCTGCCCCTCTCACGCTGTGTCCCTCCTCTGCCCCCTTCCACTGCCCCTCTCACGCTGTGTCCCTCCTCTGCCCCCTTCCACTGCCCCTCTAACGCTGTGTGCCCCTCCACTGCCCCTCTCACGCTGTGTCCCCCTCCACTGCCCCTCTCATGCTGTGTCCCCCTCCACTGCCCCTCTCATGCTGTGTCCCTCCTCTGCCCCCCTCCACTGCCCCTCTCATGCTGTGTCCCCCTCCACTGCCCCTCTCATGCTGTGTCCCCCTCCACTGCCCCTCTCACGCTGTGTCCCCCTCCACTGCCCCTCTCACGCTGTGTCCCCCTCCACTGCCCCTCTCACGCTGTGTCCCCCTCCACTGCCCCTCTCAATCTGTGTCCCCCTCCACTGCCCCTCTCAATCTGTGTCCCCCTCCACTGCCCCTCTCACTCTGTGTCCCCCTCCACTGCCCCTCTCATTCTGTGTCCCCCTCCACTGCCCCTCTCATTCTGTGTCCCCCTCCACTGCCCCTCTCATTCTGTGTCCCCCTCCACTGCCCCTCTCATTCTGTGTCCCCCTCCACTGCCCCTCTCATTCTGTGTCCCCCTCCACTGCCCCTCTCACTCTGTGTCCCCCTCCACTGCCCCTCTCACGCTGTGTCCCCCTCCACTGCCCCTCTCACGCTGTGTCCCCCTCCACTGCCCCTCTCACGCTGTGTCCCCCTCCACTGCCCCTCTCACGATGTGTCCCTCCTCTGCCCCTTCCACTGCCCCTCTAGCGCTGTGTGCCCCTCCACTGTACCTCTCACGCTGTGTCCCTCCTCTGCCCCCCTCCACTGCCCCTCTCATGCTGTGTCCCCCTCCACTGCCCCTCTCATGCTGTGTCCCCCTCCACTGCCCCTCTCATGCTGTGTCCCCCTCCACTGCCCCTCTCATGCTGTGTCCCCCTCCACTGCCCCTTTCACGCTGTGTCCCCCTCCACTGCCCCTCTCACGCTGTGTCCCCCTCCACTGCCCCTCTCACGCTGTGTCCCCCTCCACTGCCCCTCTCACGCTGTGTCCCCCTCCACTGCCCCTCTCACGCTGTGTCCCCCTCCACTGCCCCTCTCACGCTGTGTCCCCCTCCACTGCCCCTCTCACGCTGTGTCCCCCTCCACTGCCCCTCTCACGCTGTGTCCCCCTCCACTGCCCCTCTCATGCTGTGTCCCTCCTCTGCCCCCCTCCACTGCCCCTCTCACGCTGTGTCCCCCTCCACTGCCCCTCTCACGCTGTGTCCCCCTCCACTGCCCCTCTCACGCTGTGTCCCCCTCCACTGCCCCTCTCACGCTGTGTCCCCCTCCACTGCCCCTCTCACGCTGTGTCCCCCTCCACTGCCCCTCTCACGCTGTGTCCCCCTCCACTGCCCCTCTCACGCTGTGTCCCCCTCCACTGCCCCTCTCACGCTGTGTCCCCCTCCACTGCCCCTCTCACGCTGTGTCCCCCTCCACTGCCCCTCTCACGCTGTGTCCCCCTCCACTGCCCCTCTCACGCTGTGTCCCCCTCCACTGCCCCTCTCACGCTGTGTCCCCCTCCACTGCCCCTCTCACGCTGTGTCCCCCTCCACTGCCCCTCTCACGCTGTGTCCCCCTCCACTGCCCCTCTCACGCTGTGTCCCCCTCCACTGCCCCTCTCACGCTGTGTCCCCCTCCACTGCCCCTCTCACGCTGTGTCCCCCTCCACTGCCCCTCTCACGCTGTGTCCCCCTCCACTGCCCCTCTCACGCTGTGTCCCCCTCCACTGCCCCTCTCACGCTGTGTCCCCCTCCACTGCCCCTCTCACGCTGTGTCCCTCCTCTGCCCCCCTCCACTGCCCCTCTCACGCTGTGTCCCCCTCCACTGCCCCTCTCACGCTGTGTCCCCCTCCACTGCCCCTCTCATGCTGTGTCCCCCTCCACTGCCCCTCTCACGCTGTGTCCCTCCTCTGCCCCCTTCCACTGCCCCTCTCACGCTGTGTCCCTCCTCTGCCCCCTTCCACTGCCCCTCTAACGCTGTGTCCCCCTCCACTGCCCCTCTCACGCTGTGTCCCCCTCCACTGCCCCTCTCATGCTGTGTCCCCCTCCACTGCCCCTCTCATGCTGTGTCCCTCCTCTGCCCCCCTCCACTGCCCCTCTCACGCTGTGTCCCCCTCCACTGCCCCTCTCACGCTGTGTCCCCCTCCACTGCCCCTCTCACGCTGTGTCCCCCTCCACTGCCCCTCTCACGCTGTGTCCCCCTCCACTGCCCCTCTCACGCTGTGTCCCCCTCCACTGCCCCTCTCACGCTGTGTCCCCCTCCACTGCCCCTCTCACGCTGTGTCCCCCTCCACTGCCCCTCTCACGCTGTGTCCCCCTCCACTGCCCCTCTCACTCTGTGTCCCCCTCCACTGCCCCTCTCACTCTGTGTCCCCCTCCACTGCCCCTCTCACTCTGTGTCCCCCTCCACTGCCCCTCTCACTCTGTGTCCCCCTCCACTGCCCCTCTCATTCTGTGTCCCCCTCCACTGCCCCTCTCATTCTGTGTCCCCCTCCACTGCCCCTCTCATTCTGTGTCCCCCTCCACTGCCCCTCTCATTCTGTGTCCCCCTCCACTGCCCCTCTCACGCTGTGTCCCCCTCCACTGCCCCTCTCACGCTGTGTCCCCCTCTACTGCCCCTCTCACGCTGTGTCCCCCTCCACTGCCCCTCTCACGATGTGTCCCTCCTCTGCCCCTTCCACTGCCCCTCTAGCGCTGTGTGCCCCTCCACTGTACCTCTCACGCTGTGTCCCTCCTCTGCCCCCCTCCACTGCCCCTCTCATGCTGTGTCCCCCTCCACTGCCCCTCTCATGCTGTGTCCCCCTCCACTGCCCCTCTCATGCTGTGTCCCCCTCCACTGCCCCTTTCACGCTGTGTCCCCCTCCACTGCCCCTCTCACGCTGTGTCCCCCTCCACTGCCCCTCTCACGCTGTGTCCCCCTCCACTGCCCCTCTCACGCTGTGTCCCCCTCCACTGCCCCTCTCACGCTGTGTCCCCCTCCACTGCCCCTCTCACGCTGTGTCCCCCTCCACTGCCCCTCTCACGCTGTGTCCCCCTCCACTGCCCCTCTCACGCTGTGTCCCCCTCCACTGCCCCTCTCACGCTGTGTCCCCCTCCACTGCCCCTCTCACGCTGTGTCCCCCTCCACTGCCCCTCTCACGCTGTGTCCCTCCTTTGCCCCCCTCCACTGCCCCTCTCATGCTGTGTCCCTCCTCTGCCCCCCTCCACTGCCCCTCTCATGCTGTGTCCCCCTCCACTGCCCCCCTCCACTGCCCCTCTCACGCTGTGTCCCCCTCCACTGCCCCTCTCACGCTGTGTCCCCCTCCACTGCCACTCTCACGCTGTGTCCCCCTCCACTGTCCCCCTCACGCTGTGTCCCCCTCCACTGTCCCCCTCACGCTGTGTCCCCCTCCACTGTCCCCCTCACGCTGTGTCCCCCTCCACTGTCCCCCTCACGCTGTGTCCCCCTCCACTGTCCCCCTCACGCTGTGTCCCCCTCCACTGTCCCCCTCACGCTGTGTCCCCCTCCACTGCCCCCCTCACGCTGTGTCCCCCTCCACTGCCCCCCTCACGCTGTGTCCCCCTCCACTGTCCCTCTCACGCTGTGTCCCCCTCCACTGCCCCTCTCACGAGGGGTGTCCCACTGTCACTCTCATCCCGCACCGCTGTCACCCTCCTCTGCACCGCTGTCACCCTCGTCTGCCCCGCTGTCACTCTCACTCTGCCCCGCTGTCACTCTCACTCTGCCCCGCTGTCACTCTCACTCTGCCCCGCTGTCACTCTCACTCTGCCCCGCTGTCACTCTCACTCTGCCCCGCTGTCACCCTCCTCTGCACCGCTGTCACTCTCACTCTGCACCGCTGTCACCCTCCTCTGCACCGCTGTCACTCTCACTCTGCCCCGCTGTCACCCTCCTATGCACCGCTGTCACTCACTCTGCCCCGCTGTGACCCTCCTCTGCACCGCTGTCACCCTCCGCTGCCACGATCCCTGTCACTCCTCTGCCGCGGGCCAGACATAGAAAAAAAAAAAAAGAACACAGAAACTTACCAATCCGCCGGGTGCCGGGACCCAGCAGCCTCCGCTCTCCCGCAGCTGTCACTGACGTCGATATTCAGTGACAAGCTGCTGCGGGAGAGAGGAGGCTGCAAGGTCCCGGCGCCCGGCGGATTGGTAAGTTTCTGTGTTCTTTTTTTTTTTTTTTTTTTTATCTGTCTGGCCTGCGGCACCCCAGTGACAGCGCCGCGGCACCCCTGGGAGCCGCGGCGCACACTTTGGGAACCGCCGGCTTAGACCATTTAACGAGAGTGGGCCCTAAGGTAGGGTGTGAGATCTTGGGTAATTTGGCTAGCCAGATTAATGTAGTACTAGAAGAGTCGAGATATGATGATTCGATCTCTACCCATTGTTTCCTTCCCTCCTGAACCGACATCTCCATTATTCAGGTTAAGATTGCAGCATCATAGTACGAGGGTATGTGGGGAAGCTGGAGACCCCCCAAGTGTCTTCGTTTGAATAAAGTTTCGTGCTTGAATCTTGGGCGCCTCCCACTCCACACAAAATCCCGCACCAGACACTGGATGCCCTGAAACCAGAAGTTGGGAATTAAAATAGGTAACGTCTGTATGAGGTAGAGAAGTCGAGGCAGGCCATTCATTTTTATAATGTTGACCCTACCTATCCATGTGAAATTCTTGCTCTGCCACTCTCTCAAGTCAGCCCTTAGAATCCCCAGAAGTGGTTTGAAGTTGAGGTCGTATAGGCGCGAGAGATCGCTAGAAAGTACCACGCCTAGATATTTCAATTGGGTGGGATGCCAAATAAAAGGGAAGGCACATTTTAAACCCTCCACCACGGGGGCCGGGTATTAATGTTCAAAGCCACTGACTTGCTATAGTTGATTTTGAAGTTAGATAGTAAACTAAACCTTCAAAATTCTTTAACCAAGTTGGGTAAGGAAACAATCGGGTTGGTAATAACGGCCAAAAGGTCGTCCGCGAATAAAGCGAGTTTATGTTCTTTCTCACCCACCTGGACACCAGATATATTCGGATTGGCCCTGATTGCTCTTGCCAACGCCTCCATACACAACACAAATATGAGTGGAGATAGTGGACACCCCTGCCTAGTGCCATTATTTATCATAACCGGTTCCGACAGGTCGCCATTAATTTTAATTCTAGCTCTGGGTTGTCGATAAAGTGCTAAGATTCTATGAAATCCCAACGGGCCTAATCCAAGATGCTCCAGGAGCCCTCTCATAAACTGCCAACTCACACGGTCAAAGGCCTTTTCTGCATCTGTAGACAAGAGCATTGAAGCCTTAGTTGAGCATGAAGCTGTATATATCAAATCTATCACCTTGGTGGTGTTGCCCCGTGCCTCACGGTCCGAGACAAAGCCCACCTGATCTGAGTGAATCAGGTCTGGAAGTAGGTATTTTAATCTATTTGCGATAAGTTTCGCGTACAACTTAACATCCACATTCAGCAAGGAGATAGGCCTATAGCTTGCACATTGAGAGGGGTCCTTTCCTTCTTTGGGGATCACCGTTATATGGGCATCCAAACTCTGTGGGGAGAAAGCGAAGTCGCTGGAGATCGCATTAAAGACCGGCACCATCAGGGATATCAACTCATCCTTAAAGGTCTTATAGTATGCAATGGAAAAGCCATCAGGGCCTGGACTTTTACCCAAAGGTGTTGATTTAATTGCCTCCCTCAACTCCCCTTCAGTGAAAGGTTGTTCTAGTTTATCCCTATCTGATCTTGAGAGAGTGGGGAAACTGATTTCCTTTAGATATGCCGCAATCTGAGCTGAGCGTGTAGCATCTATAGAATCAAGTTCTTGAGTTTCGAGATTATATAATTTGGTGTAATATGCGTGGAATGCATCAGCAATGTCGGCAGTTAAATTGCACTCACGGTCATTACTGTCCTTCATCCAATTTGTTTTTATAACTGTTATGCATTTATTATTTGTATGTCAGTTGTTATACCTGTTTTTATATCCGACTGCCATGTACCTTTGTAAATTAAAACTTAAGTCTTGTCCTTGATGCTCTAACAAATCCATTAGCCTGTTAGGAAGAATATAGCTTGACCATATTAACTCTTTGAATGCTGGTATGTGGATTTTTAATACATTTGACTAACTGGTCATTCCACATCAAATCAACACAGGGTTTCAAACTGCCCATTTCAGATTTTAATGAAATTTGGTATAATGCTGTCATGGGTTTAAAGAAAAGAAAACCCTCAAATCTTATATGTGCACTGGTTTTGAAGTTATATGCCTTTTAAAGACTTTTTATGGGCTTTCATATGATATATAACAGCAGTATGTTTAAAAAAAAAATTTAACATTTAAATATTTTGATTTTCTCAAAAAGCCATATTTTTTAATTTTTGAAAAACAGCTCAAAACTTGTTTATATTGTTGTTATTAAATCCCCATAGTTTTATTTTGGGGTCATGATGGGATCATCTGCTACAAGAGCTTTCATTTTGGACTGTTTGTTAAAATAATGAAAATGGGATCTATCTTGGGCCTGTTCATTGCTTCTATTTTATCTCAAACAATTCATTTGATGTATATTATGTACAATGACACAGTATGTTAATACTGAAATATTTAAAACAATTGTGTTAATTTTATGTCTTTCACATATTTTAAGAAATCTTACTACATATAATTACCATTTGATGCTGCTCTGGATAGATGATGTTACTTGATGCGTTCTCTGAAAACCCACCTCTTCAGACAAGCTTATAATATTCCTCTACCACCCTCTTAATCTCCCTAGGTTATTATTATTATTATTATTATTATTAATAATTTATAGGGCGCCACTAGGTGTCCGTAGCGCCGTACATGGACACACAAAATTACAATACGAGGTGAGACAGCACAGTACAGTAAACAATAAGCACAGTAACTCAGTGAGCTCAAGGCACAGCTAGAGGGGAGGAGAGAGGGGGAAGGTCAGCAAACGACGGAGTCCAAGAGGGAGGGCAAGGATGACAGGGAGACCCCAAGATGGGGAGGGAGCAAGAGGGGACGGGGGGAAGAGGGTCCTCGAGAAGGAGGGCTAGGTAGCTGGAGAGCAGAGTTAAAAGTGGAGAAGACAGGAGGAGAGATGACCCTGCTCAAACGAGCGTACAGTCTAAGGGGAGGGGTAGACAGACAGACACGGGGGAGAGAAGTAGGATAAGGATAAGGGAAGGGGAAGAGGCAGAAGAAAAGGTAGGAAGTTAAGTGGGAGACTGGAAGGTTTTATGAAAAAGGTGGGTTTTTAAAGCTCGTTTGAAACTGGACAGATTAGGGGAAGTTCTGATGGAGGGAGGGAGCTTGTTCCAGTGGAGGAGAAGGTGATCAGGGGGGAAGAGAGGAGACGGTCATTGGCAGATCGGAGAGGGTGGGATGGAGCATGAATAGAGAGGAGGGTGGAGATGTAGGGTGCAGTGGAGTTGGCGATGGCCTTGTATGTGAAAGTGAGGAGCTTGAACAGGATTGGGAAGGGGAGCCAGTGATGGGATTGGTAGAGGGGGGAGACAGAAGAGGAGTGGCGAGAAAGGAAGATAAGCCTAGCGGCTGCGTTAAATACAGATCGAAGGGACATGTGCTTACATTCACCTCTCACCAAAGGGATGATCTCCCTGATCTATAATTGGCTCATAGATTATACTTTCGATACTCCAGGCTGACATGAGCGGGAATGGGAAAATGACTTGGGTCCTCCCCCAGACGACTTATGCTGGGAGGAGGTCAGGGAGGGGATTGCCAAGCGCTCGATCTCCACACTAATTAAGGAAACTGCCTATAAAGTGTACTATAGGTGGTAATATACTCCTGATAAGTTGTCTCGAATGTTTCCTACGGTCACTCCGAGCTGCTGGCGGGAATGTGGCCAGAGAGGTACGATGCTACATATATGGTGGACCTGCCCTCGCATAGTTCCTTTCTGGAACATGGTTCTTACACTCATAAACTCTGTATCAGAACAGATAAGTAAGGATCCTTGGTCATTCCTTCTCTCTCGCCCTATACCTGATGAGAGCGCGCCTTCTAACAAGCTTATCTCCCATATTCTGGCAGCCGCTAAATCCCTAATAGCAAAGCACTGGAAAGACCCTAGAGCTCCCTCTATGCAGGAGTTACGGTCATACATAAGACATGTCGCAAGCATGGAGAGTATAACGTGCTACCTTCATGACAAATCATATAACTTCGATAAGGTGTGGGCCCCGTGGTACTTTCTAGAAAGCCGTAGCTGCCTATCCAATACAGCTCCTCCTCCTGCAGATGGAGCATAGCTTTTGGGCTGCCTCTGGACCCCCCCAGGCTGGATATGGTGCGCGGCTGGTGAGTAATGTCTGTATGCCACTGCTCTTTCAGGCAGTCATTGTAACTGTGTGTCAAAGCCTTTCCTAGCAATGTTCCAAGTTTGCGTGCCTATTTATTTATTAGCAATATTGTTGATAATATTTGTGCCTTTCTACCCCCCTCCCTCCCTTCCCTTCTCACCCTCCCCACCGATATAAAAGTATAAAACTCAGAGGATACACCTTGAATATTAAGATTTTTCTTGTCAAAAATGTTGTCTGTACTGTTCCTGTTATCTCCTCTTTAAATAAAAAGTTTAAAAAAATACAGATCGAAGGGGAGCGAGATGAGAGTGGGGGAGGCCAGTAAGGCGGAGGTTTCAGTAGTCCAAGCGGGAGATGATCAGAGAGTGAATAAGACATTTGGTGGCATCTTGGGAGAGGAAGGGCCGAATGCGAGCGATGTTACGCAGCTGGAAGCGGCAGGCTTTAGCAAGAGAGAGATTGTGGGGGCCAAAGGAGAGAGGAGTCGAAGATGACCCCGAGGCAGCGAAGTTGGGGGACAGGGGAGATAGAGGTGTTGTCGACAGTGATAGAGAGGTCAGAAGGGGGCGAGGTGTGAGGGGAAGGAAAGACTATGAGCTCAGTTTTGGCGAGGTTAAGTTTGAGGAATCGAGAGGACATCCAGGAGAAGATGGCAGAGAGGCAGGCGGACACCCTAGAGAGGAGGGAGAGAGAGAGAGAGATCAGGATAGGAGAGGTAAAGTTGAGTGTCGTCAGCGTAGAGGTGGTAGTTGAGGCCGTAGGAGCTAAAGAGTTCACCCATGGAAGAGGTATATAGAGAAAAGAGTAAGGGTCCCAGAACAGAGCCCTGAGGGACCCTGACTGGAAGGGTAAACGGGGGGGGGGGAGAGAGACCCAGAGGTGGTGACGGAGAAGGATCGGTCAGCAAGGTAAGAGGTGAATCAGGACAGGACTGGGCCGGAGAGGCCAAAGGACTGGAGGGTGTGGAGGAGGAGGGGGTGGTCGAAGGCTGCAGAGAGATCAAGGAGGATGAGAAGGGAGAAGTGACCCCTGGCTTTAGCAGAGAGGAGATCATTGGTGACTTTAGCCAGGGCAGTTTCAGTGGAGTGAAGGGGGTGGAAACCAGACTAGAGAGGATCAAGGAGGGAGTGTTCAGAAAGGTAGGAGGAGAGACGGCCACAGACGAGCCTCTCGAGAATTTTGGAGGCAAAGGGGAGAAGAGATATGGGGCAATAGTTGGAGGGAGGAGAAGTAGGGTCAAGGCTTAAGGTTTCTTAAGAATGGAGTATACGAGAGCATGTTTGAAGATGGAGGGGAAGATGCCGGTGGAGAGGGAAAGATTAAAGAGGTGAGCGAGGTGGGAGCAGGTGGTGGGGGAAAGGGAGCGAAGAAGGTGGGAGGGGATGGTATCCATGGGACAGGTAGAGGAGGGGGGGGGGAGGATGAACTGAGAGAGTGGACTTCCTCGCCCGTGGTGGGGCGGAAGGAGTGGAGAGGAAGGTGGCTAGGGGGGGGGAGGACGGAAGAGTGGGAGGGGTGGACGAGAGAGTGGAGGAGGAGATTTCAAGTCGGATGGCCTCAATTTTAGAGGAGAAAAGGAGGTGAAGTCGGAGGCAGTCAGAGAGGAGGGGGTTATCCTATTACCACCCTCTACACAGCTAACACAAGACAATAACCCTCTGATCAACATAGTTGTGTGACTAAGCATAAAGCCCACTAACAACTTTGAAACCTTTGCATTTTAGCTGAACAAATATTCAATATGTTGTAGCACTTACCCTTGTGTCTCAAACCATTGTCTCATAGATTGTAAGCTTGCGAGCAGGGCCCTCTTACCTCTCTGTCTGTATTTATTACCCAGTATTGTTTTATTACTGTTTGTTCCCAATGGTAAAGCGCTACGGAATCTGCTGGCGCTATATAAATAAATGTTGATTATGAGGGGTTGGAACTGGCTGAAGGCTACATTTGTTTTTAGTATTTTCATTTCACAAAGGGTGTACATTCGACCTGTCAGACTTAACGGATTCACCTTACATAGAACATCTACCATAGTGATCCATAAAACATCCGGCTTCCTTGGGGATGAACAGAAGGGTGATGGACCAGCTGGATGGAGGAATGTCACTTACACCTCATCAATGTTTTCATCTTTCTCCAGAATAAATACAAGCCACCATTTGTTGTCATAGACAGCAGTTACATGTCAGAAAGTGGGTGCTGATACTACATTATCTTGAGGAACTGAACAAAAGATCCTATTGCTCTTTTCAAAGTGTCCCAAGTTGTTTTCTGCAGCTGACACAAACATTTACAACTTTTGGCATTTCGGAAAAAAACTTACACATCCATTCTGAAACCGTTCTCAACCCCTTCTTATTAGAAGTATGATTAGGCTTTTTAAATGGGTTGAAACTGTAAGATGCCTGTCACTTTCCTCCATCTTTATTCTTATTTACTTCTCTAAACCAATTTAAACACCAACCACTGCAAACACTGCTCTAAACCAATTTAAACACCACAGCAGGCTCAGACTAGGCTGTTAGGGAGTCGGGGAAATAATTCCCATGAGACTGTGCTGAGAGGTGAGAGGAGCATGTGCCCATCACATGCTACTCTGCCCGTGGAGATCAGCAGCAGCCTAGTGGGTTGTGCCTTCTCTTCTCTGAGTGCTTCTTGTGAGTTCAGTGTTGCTCCCAGTCTGCTGGATATTTCCCTCCCATCGACCTTTCTCCAAGTTGCTGTTCCTCTCTGTCCGAGCCCACATTCTCTCAGCCTAATACTCCACTGTAATGAAACCCTTTGCTTTTTCAAATGTGACACAAATGGTCCAGGGTCAGGTAAGGTTTGGGTGGGCTAAAATTGGTGACCAAGGGGATTTTTGTTTACTAATTAAAGCCTACCCAAACCTAACCTGTCCCTGTAAAAGGCATGCCTATTCAACTCAATTGGAGTATCTTTCTACATTAGTTTGCATGCCTGCGCAGAAGTGGGAGCAGGCGCTGTCTGTAAAATCTCGTCCCCAAACACACCTGAAAAGAAACGTGCATTCCTCTAATGAAGTGAACTGGAACAAATATTGTTTTGTTGATTTTCTCAGATGTGTAGTGCCTCAATAAATATAATTTTCATGAATCACTTAAAATTGAAAGCTCTTGTAGCAGATGATCCCATCATGATCCCAAAATAAAACATTGGGTATTTATTAACAACCACCTTTTGAGATAATCAAAGCTTTGAATTTGAAAATGTTACATTTTTAATTTTAATCAAACCATAATGCTGTGTTATATATCATTTGAAAGACCATAAACAGAGGTTTAAAATGAGACCTAGACACACTTTCTAGCTCTATCAGGTGAGCTACAAATGCAATTTTAAAAAACGTCAATAGCAAGTTTTGCATTAAAAAAATGCAGTTTTAAAGGCATATAACCAGTGCACATATCAGATATTTAATTGAAATTAGAGAATAGAAGTTAGTTTTGTTTTTTTTCAATGATGTGTTGATGTGATGTGGAATGACCCTAACAAGCCTAGGCTGTGCTTGCGTGTACATTTGTGTAACAGAGTCTTATGGTTGTGTGCATTGCTAAACTGTTTGTAACTAGGAGGATTGTGTGCCACTGTTGGACAGTATATTGCAGTCCTATTGCCCTTATTCAATAGGTGATGGCAAAACCTAACTTGGTATGGTAGCGCTGTTTTGGAGACGATTCAGCAGATCTATAACCTGTGTGATAGGTGAGAGAGAGATTGAGTGCTGAAATTGTGTGTAACCCCATACAGTCTCCCTCTCTGTCTCTGTGTGTCAGTGTGTGTCTATATTAGGGAATTTAGACTGTAAGCTCCAATGGGGCAGGGACTGATGTGAGTGAGTTCTCTGTACAGCGCTGCGGAAATAGTGGTGCTATATAAATAAATGATGATGATGATACAGTAAATGCCCAAAGTCATGGAAGCTGAGTGTGCGTTTGTGACACTGCCTAACAAATATGATAATTTTTTATGAGGTGGTAACTTAAATACTATATCTTGGCAGTACAGTTGATGTGATCTGTTTGCATTTTGTGAAAGCATACAATATTGTTCCACACACCCTGGTACCTTCCATTATTAGAGTATTAGGTTCATGGGAAAAAGTATGTACTTTGATAGAGAACTTGTTGTAGGACAGAACAAAGTGAGTAGTTATTTTCAGTGCTGCAATTAGACATGGTATGTTGACATACAATAAGATATCCATATTTGCAGATGACACTAAGGTATGATGATAGTTAATTATTTTGGTTTGCAAGTGTTATGTACCTCTAGTCGCTATCCAATGACGATTGTCCACTTCCAATTGTGTGGTTCCAAAGCACAATGCGATTTAATATAAAAAAAATATCAGAGTAACAATTCAATAATATAAGTATAGCAGATTTACATACGCAGGCGCCCTGGCTCCAGAATACAGTCATTAAGTCCTGAAGTCTGTGGCTGAGAAGAGTGTCTGCTGGGCCTAGAGCTCCTGCTTATATACAGTCAGTGATACAGTGAAAACAATACAGATGATTTGGCATGTTTCCATAGGTTCAGGCTTCAGGACGGTCCAGTGTAATACAGGTCATTGGCCAGTTCAAACGATGCCCTCCAAGGGTGGGGTCAGCTCTTCAAAGGATGCATACTAACCTTCCTGCCGAAAGCTAGTTCAAACTGGTCTATTTACATTACACACACAATACAATTCTGATCATTTAGTCCCTATAATCCATAACTTGCATACGCAAGGAGCGATATTTTAGCCGATAGAACCGGACGTCTGCGAATAAATTGGGAATTAGAATGATATTAAACAATATGTGTTTCCTGTAATCTGAACCTTAGATCTCAATCAAGTGTATATAACATTATAATATTTAACCATAAACTCTGCTACATTTCATTATAAATAACTATGTGTTGCAACTATCTTTAATATGAACTAATTACAAGTGTATGTGCTCGTGTAAATGTGTATATAAGTGTTCACACGTGTTGAGGTTAATTATGCTCCTCCACGCCGTAGTGTGCTATTCGCATAATTTCAGACATAGACAATCAGATTGAGAGATATTAAATTTGAAATGACCATATCCAATTATTTGAATTACACAAGACAGTAAATTGCTACCAAAATATTTGTCAAAAATCTGTCATGAAATAACCACTTAAATGTAACACTGATAAATGTGGTGGCAGCGATGCTGATGACAAATTAAGTAGAGTGGAATTGTAAAAAATTTAAATGGAAAGTGACTTAGAAATACCAGAGCCCTGATAATGATCAACTTTTTTTTAATTAGTTTTACTCTAATGGTCTTCTAAGGTGACCAATCTATCACACTCACCCCTAAAGTAAGTCCAGAATTGAGGTCTCCCACAGGTGCTGGTGGCAGAATTGATATTCTCCCACTGGTTCTGGCATTTGAATGCAGTATTAAATACTGTTTAACTGTATAACACAGTTTGCAGTGATGATTACAGATTAATCATTTTCACGATTTCCAGTTCATCTCGAGTCCCATAGCTGAGGGTTTCCACCAAAGCTTGCATTGTGGGTTATCAAAAATGGGCATCATCAGCTCCATCTCTGCCTACACCACCACTATTTCCATTGTATAAGTCACTAATTAGACCGTATGTTAAATTTGAAGTACAGTTTTGGGTACCTCATTGTAAGAAGGATATAGTATAATTAAAAAAGGGTCAGAGATGGGCATTATCATTAATAAAGTGAAGGAAAGGGTTAAATTATAAAGTGAAGTTACAAATAAATAATTTGTGTGGTGTGCTGCTTGCAACGATACACTATTAAGAACGTTAAGAAATAGCAAGTTTAAATGTGGCAACAATGTGTCTCAAAAAATGTAACTGATAGACACAACTGGGATTTTTTAAAGAGGGGCTTGGGATACATTCATAAACCATCTCAAAACAGGGTTAAAGAATCCTGCATAAGTTTTCTTCTGCAGTTTGTGTGTCCTGTCTGCAGTGAAGTTCCCATTCTGTTTTGTTTTTTGTGGATAAACCATAACAGCGTTTGGCATGCTCCTTCACAATTCTCTAATCCTCCCTGTGGTGTTGTTTCGTCGCATTTTGGAAGCAAGGAAAAACAGCACATAGTGATGTAATGTTAAACTGTTTATTACAGGTTTAAAGAGTTACACTTGCATTAGTGTTAAGAACCATCAGAGTTGTGTATTTTAAGTAAATTCCTTTCCCCCTGCCCTGGGGTTCCCGGAGATCAAGGTCTGCCCATTTTCTGGAGTTCAACTCCTCTCTCTGTAGTCCGATAGCACTGGGGAGGAAAGCTCAGTGGTTGCAAATTAGACCAGAATGCTTACAATAGTAATAGTCAGATAGCGGCATGCTGTTTCGTATGCTTTTTGTTGTTGTTTATGACTTCCTCAGGGGATCCACTGACCGATCTGCAGAACTTTCTTTAGCCCTGTTTTGAGACTATTTATGAATGTAACCTATGTACCGCTATATGAAAATTCCATAGTGGTGTTTATATGTTACATTTTTGGCACACATTCTTTTTCCAGGTCTGTGTGTTGCCACATTGAACTTAATCAATTCTGTCTGATACTGGCGCTAACCCCACTGCAACAAGCACATTCAAATGTTTTCTTGAATTATGAGAATATTATACTCCCAAAATATTTATAAAAACTTCAACTAAAACGTAATCATGCAATATCTTAATAAAAACAAATACAAAATCACCAGCATTAACTGTCCATATATGTCGAAATCTAAGGGATGTATATTCCTCTCTAAACCCCAAAAAAAGAAACAAATATATAGTGAAGCTGTGTGATTTTAATCAATATGAAAAATGGCAAAAATGCTCTTGCATGAAGTGACGATTATGCATGTCTTTTGTGAAATGCAGAATCTCTCGTGTAGTTTGCGGTATTCTCCACAGATTACCCTGACAACTTGATTATGGAGTCTTCCAACACTGTGCAATTTTTTTTTTCACATAATGAAGTACTATGGGAATATCTCACCCACCTGTGATTACCATAAATTTGTGATCAGTGAAAGAACCTTTATTGAGAGGTATGTAACTCTGTTTGGTATAAGAAACAACATTTTTATTACAAAGATGACACAAATAACAAATTTATATATTAGTCATGTCCCCAAACAGGGAGATGGGACGCCTACCAGATTTGACTGATAGACAAGCAAGACAAAGTTCTTAGCCAAATCTGGTAGGAGTCCCATCTCCCAATTTGGGCTACCTTTTCCCTTTCTTGTGTTCTGATATGGCAGCTTCCTTCTGGGTTGAGCACCTGGGGTTACTTTTCTATTCCTATGCCACATATAACTTGCCACATTGCTTAACTGATAGGTGTATCTTTGCAAGAATCAAAAGCACACCACACCTGAAAAATAGACTGGCATTAGAATCAGCAACATAGGGACGCTAGATTATTAATATTGGATGTAATAGAAAGTGCCAGACCCCACCACAAACAAAACAAAATAATTTTCATTCAGGAGGGCTGGATAATCTCTCCAAGTGGGTTAATAGGCAGCAGTCTACTAAACTCCCTAAAATATCTGGCTGCCCTGAGCACTATTCATGCTCCCCTTGCATCAAGCTCCTCAAAAAATGTATTTGTTTACTTTGGAGGAAAATGGCCTTAATTTGTCTAATGCATTTCTTAAAGCATCAATTGTTAATTGAAAAAAAAAACAAAACCCGTATCGGAAGTGTTTTTTTTGTTTTTTTAAATTGGTATGATGGGTGAGCTGTGGAATTTCTAATTCCATAAGATGGTGGTTCAAATTCACTAAAATAATTTAAAAATGGATTTCTTTCCTTCTTGCAAGAATCGTATCTGGATGTTTAATAATTAGTAGAAGATATCACGTGGGTGACTGATTAAGAGAAATTATTGAATTGTCACTTCTGTGGTGAGGAATATTTTCCTCTGTGAGGCTAATTAGTTACTGCTTCATTTGGGGTTTGTTTTGCTTTCTTCTCAATCAACACAGATGGAATTTATGATTTGTTAGATGTAAGTTTGATCTTAATGAACTTTTTTTTTTTGTGAACCTTACTAACTATGGTACAAGTTATAAGCCTGCCGCAGGGAGTTGGGCACTAACGTAACAAAATTGCTGCTCTTATAATGACAGATCTGCTACTTTTTAGAAGCAAATGTTATCTTCATGTAAGATTGTACTTTTCTTTTAAGTTAAGATGTGAAGCTTAAATAGCAAAGTGATCCATACACAAATGTGAACCCAGCTCGGTCCCCAGTTTGTAGGCAGGAATCAGTTGAGGAGGCAAGCTGTAAACATGTGTTATATTTACTTTCAATATCATTTTTAGTGATTTTTCCAAATAAAAAGAAAGGGGAACAAAATAGAAATCACACAGGGAATAACCCCCCTGACAAAGTAGTTATTTTAATACAGTAATCAAAGAGATTCATAAAACTTAAGTTTGTTGCCAATGCCTATGCAATTGGTCCAGATTGTCATGGAACCATCATCAGTAGTCTACTAAAATATAGCATAATATCCAACCTCACCGTCCTGTAATGATATGGACATCAGGGAATTTGAAGGACACAAATATTACAGAATGAGGGAAGTAGGTGTTAAAGGCATATTTAGGTTAGACAAGGAAATGAAAAATGAATGCTTGAAAGGGGAAATGTAGGGAAGATCACCTTTCAGATGAGGCTTTCTAAATTGTTTTGATCAAAGTGTTGAAGATGAGCATAATCAATTCATAGTTTCCACATTCTCAAAATGTTTTAAAAAATATTGTTGTGTCTTGAAAGATATTGGTTAGTCACTTGTTTGCCATACATTTGTCAGGCCTCCACTTCACCAAAGAAAAGTCTAGGGATGGGTTCTTTCAAGTTCTTACTATAGACTTTTTTTTTTTTTCTTTTTTTTTTTTGCTACAGCCTTTTGTATCCACTTTGGGGCTTATGGAGTAATATTTTTTATGGGATACTCGAAAAAGCAATTTATATGTGCTGAACTTTACGTCAACTTCACCTTCCCACCTTATTGCAACTATACATGTGGATCTTTTTTCCATGTTTGTCATATCACCTAAACAAGTACTGGGACAATGCAGGCTCGATGATATGAAGTGTTACTGAAACAGTTTGGCCACAATTTTTGCATTTTTTTATGGTTACTTTCTCAGTCCTCCTCCACCCGTTTGGTGCCCAGTCAGTCCTCCACTAAGTTACATAAGAGAGAAGAGTTCTGTAATGACTAGAGTTTGAGGAAAAGATCATGGCTGTCACTCCCTAAAAACAGTCGGGACATTAATGCCTTGATGTAAGGAGAGTACTCTTTAAGGACATTTTTGTATTTGGAGTTATAAAGGAAATTCTCCTGGAGGCTATTGTGTTGAGATTTATTACTTTTAAAGGAGTGAACCCTGTCAAAGTTTAAAAAGTAGAAGTTTCTAGTAATCCCATTTCAGATTCATGGGAGGATATGTTGTCCAGCCTCACAGCTACATAGGGTTAGCAGATATATCCAATGGAGGTAGATGAGGTGATGCAGGCTTACCTGAATATTTTATTTTTTCCAGCCAATATGCTTAATTAGTGTAGCATGAAAGAATGCAGCCACGCTGGTTGCAGAGAGAGTGTAGTCCAGAGCAATGTGTCCAACAGTGTTGGTTTGGGTAGCAGTTAGGTACTGTTAAGCATAGCCTAATGAAATCAAATAGCTAGTTTTGGAACATGGTCAGGGCACTCCTGGATGTGTTCTAAAGTGGCACAGTGGCGGGGGGTACAATTTTCTTGATCAAATAAATTCAGCCAGTTGAAGAGATTTTATATGTTCCCAGGTATCCAGAGAGCCCCATATTCTTTGAAATAAAGAGGGAGTTGGTGACACGATCGGATACATATGTGGTGGTAAAAGAAACCTCTAGGTATTTGAGGGAGAACTTTTACAGCTGAGAGCTAAAACTGAGATTGACGATTTTTTATTTAAGTTTTTATCATTGTTTACTGTTATTACCTGTATTATTTTATATATCTGTGAGCCATTCAACTAGGCCAGTGTTGGCTAAACTGTGGCACTCCAGGTGTTGTGAAATTACAAGTCCCAGCATGCTCTGCCAATATATAGCAGCTTATTGCTGGAAGGGTATGCTGGGACTTGTAGTTTCACAACACCTGGAGTGTCACAGGTTAGCCAACACTGACCTAGGCTGAGGTTGAGGTAATCCGGGAAAGAATGTCAGTCACAAATAATTTCTGGAGGGCCTGACCATATATTTCTGTTCGCTCTAATTATTATTTTAAGGGGTTTGGAAGCCAAGAGATAAAGGAGAGGGAATAATGGCCACCTCTTTTGAGTTCCACAGCTTATGGTCATGTTGGTAGGAAAAAAAAAATAATTAGGATGTTGCATCCAGAGCTCCATCTATCTAGGAAATAAATATATTTACAGGAGATTGTCTAAGGCATTTGGACCGCTTTGGTTAATTTGGATAAAGTGCACTGCTTGTATAATGTTGTCAATGGCTTACCTCCTGCGGACAATTCTCACTTGATTTTTATGCATTATCTTCGCCTAATGATTGTTTAATTGTATGGCAAAGATCTTGGCTAAAGGAAAATACACCTGAAATTATAAATGTCTAGGCGGTCTTTATTAGGCTTCTAAACCGTTTTAATGTGGGATGTGAGAATACGTGTTCTGCTTTCAAATCATTCAAAAGCTAGTTGCCAAATAAGGAAAGAGGATATCTTAGTTTTTCTTTATTTAATAAATGGCTAAGAAGACCTTGTTTTCGCAGGCTTTTGGTCAACTTAAGGAATTGTATAGCTTCTTGCTCTTCTTGGTTTGTTAGGTGAGCTTCCATTTGAGAATCCTATACAATTGTTTTTTTTCTACAAGAAAAAAATGGTCTTGAATTTTTGTGTATAGCAGATCTTCGAGAACAAGATATGATCTGACCATGGGGTAGTAAGGATTGATGTAGTCTATTTTGTTAAAATTAATCTGGGGTTTGGGAAATAACCTATAATCTAAGGTAATATGTTGTAACTCCACACATCAAAGAAGTCATTTATACATAAGTGGTTAGCAGTAGAGGCAGGATGTTAAGGGTCAGGAGATGCTGCAGCAAGAGTGTTAGAATCGCTGCATACATTTGTGAAGTCTTTCTTATGGGCTTTGGGAACCTGGGGAGGTCAGTAAAAACCATGTGAACCGTGTAATAGAATATATTTTTTAGCAGGTCAATGAAAATGTATACCTTCCCTAAAAGCCATCACAAACCCCTTGTTTATTCAATGACAATTGGTGCTGCAGATCTGAGATAAAAAATTAACTTGGCTAAGTGGGACTTGAAGATGGCAAACAGGTTTCCTGTGGACAGATCAAGTATGCCCCTTCACTCCTTCACTCCGCTGTCTTACTGGCTAACTATGTAACAGCACACGCATGTATTTGAAATCTGATCACATGTGACTTGCTTTATAGTCTCAGTCAGACTTGTGTATTCGGCACATATTGAGGCATAGTAAAATAAATGACTGCTCTTTTTGGCTCTACACCTGTAGAAACCTGTGACTGCCCCATATCATTTGGAGTATCTCTTATTATGTCAGAATTTCACATTGTGAGGGAGTATAGTTCTGTTTGAACTTCTCTTACTCCATATGCTTAAAAACTTCCAGTGTGAAAGGACTGCATTCTGTAATCAAAGTTCAGGATGATGGCAAAGTTCTCATGCCTGTTTGTGGTATTATTACACTATATAGTTTGGTTGTATCGAATACTTATTTCTGGTGCCACAAAAAAAATGCTGTAGTTATTGTTACTGCTGATAATATATTTTACACCACGTTGTTTGACTGTATTAAATATTTGCCTCCAGCACCACAAAGTGGTACTGTAATTCTTGTCATTACCCACATTTTAGTCTTTTTTATTAGTAACTGGTTTACTTTTTAAGTAGTACGTTACTGGGGCATACTGCTTTTGATTAATTGTGCGGTCTTATTTATGCACCATCATTTCATGTATTTGTGATTATGTAGTGTGACAGCATGGGTTTACTTTACCTCTCTGTTGGGGTGTTTGTTTTGCAGGTTTGTCTTGGGGATCTTTCTAATTCTCTGGCGTCTAGAAACGCTTACTTCTGGGTTGTGTGTAGCTGCTGTAGCACCTCTTTCCTGCTTTATCTGGCTGGATCCTCCTTAGTGCTTACATTGGATGAGGACGGGGTATGGATGAGAGTGTTGGCTCCTATTTGTAGGTCACAGAAGTACAGCAATAATAGGAGTCTAGAAGGAACAGAGGAGGATATTTAGGAATAGTAATGATTTTGCTCATTAAAAGCTTTTTAAAGAGCTGCTGAACATAAAATACATTTAAAGGTAGTGGATGTTACATACACTTTACTTGTTAAGATTATTTTGTATACAGTTTAGTGCACACAGGCTGGCAGTGGGCAAAACCAGCCTTGTCCCTTTATCCAAACCAGGTTGATTCAGTTTGCATGGGAATCATCCTGCAATGGTTCTCACTTCTATCGTACTCAGTGGTGGAGAAATGTTTCTTACCCTGTCCCTGCGCTGCTCAGCCCCCTCTCCACCCTGACTTCATTAACTCTAGCCCAAGCTACTTCCAGGCCTTGGGTCCCTGAGGTCTGGTGCCCCCTCCATGTGGAATATGATTCCAGGAGGAAAGTGCCCAAACCTTGAAGCAACAGTCGCACTGCTGCAGCAGCCATCGCTTTTTGAACTTGAGCTGTGGTGCTTTACTACCTAGGACCTCCAGGGGGTAGCGTATCTACAGGATTCATTAATATTCTTCCACCACTGCCAGCATGGGCTCGGGCGCTGCTGCTTCTCTGAAATCAGGTGAGGAATCGGCAGCCCAAATACCGCTGGTCTCCTTCTTTCACACTCACTCCTTCAGGTGAACCCTGCAATATACCCTCTATTGGGGTTTACAACACTGCTATTTGCCATTCCCAGAGCTTTGTAGCAGGGATGACCGCTCAAACAGCGCCAGGACCTATGGATCCTCTACACCCCCACAGTTGAGTTGAGTGTTAAATCTGTTGGGGTTGTCTGTTTAGTCCATCTTTAAACATTTAAAATGTTTGCACACTACATAAATAAATGTTTATATTTGTTACTGAATAGCACATGTAATTACTCATTGTGTTGCTTATAAGGCTGCTGTTCTTAGTGTCAGAGGTATTTAAAAAGAAATATAAAACAGACATCCCAATTTGGTGGCTGGTATAGAGCGGATCATCCTTGCCCCTTAACATATTCACCATCCGCCATTCTGCTTGCTAAGAGCTAGAGCCACAAGGAGCTGTCAGTAGCATCTAGCAGACATCCCCTAGCCCTCTGATTTGTCCTGTCATACAAGACAAGAAAGTCAACTGTGAGACACTTCGCCAATTAGAGCATGGATCTGTCTGCTGGATGTTTTTTCTTCTGGGATTGAGCAAGCGGTGCCTACGATGCAAAGGAAGTATTAGGCCTCACTTGTCACTGCTGATCTCCCAGACCTCTGCACAACTCCCTGATGACCCCCTTCTTGGTGGCCGTGATGAGAAATATAGATATGTGATCCTAGCATTAATAGTAGGAAAGTTAACAGGGGATGAAAAGGAAACTAAATATTTACACCTGACTGCTTGAACACACAGTTTTGTTTTGTTTTAATCAGGTATTTTTATTTTTTTTATTGAATTTTAGTACATATAAAAGAAAAAGAAAAACGGACCAAACATTACAAAACCCGTGTCAGCCGTTTAACAGAGCTCTAAATTTACCCAGGCGAAAATAGTGCAGGTACAGGCATAGATATAAAATACCAGAATAGTACAGATTGATATAGGGAGGGAGACAATGGAACAGGTTCAGTTTCGACGAAGCAGGTACATACCAACATATTTGAACACATAAGTATCCTACAAAAAGCGATATTAGGAGTATCACATAGAATTGCAAGGTTTATCAGAGCCTAAATGATGGAATTAAAATTAATTTAATTTAGCCCAGACCAAGCGGGGCTCTATCATTTAGCTAGCACACATCCTGGACCACCGTTTTCCTTCTATGCTTAGATTCATACCAAGAAGAACAGACTTCATGATATTTGTGCTTGGCCCTTCGCAAGGTATAAGTGTATCTCTCGTGGTCCATGATCTCATTTATCAAAGCCTTCCAGTTATGGAAGTCTGGATTTGAATTTGCCAGCCAATTACGCGCTATGACAACTTTTGCCAAAGTAAGAGCTATGAAAACAAATTTATAAAGAGGTACACTTAGTTTATCCCCCAATGATATCCTGAATAGGCATACCTTAGGTTACAAAGGAGGCAATCCGGGTACCACCCCAACAACACATTTCCACATTTTTACCCAGAAGGCATGGACTACCTGACATTCCCAAAACAAGTGCCAGAAATCACATCTTGGCTGAGAGCATTTAGGGCAGTCAGCATCCCGAGTCCTATCAATTGTTGCCGTAGACATTGGAGTGTGATAAACCCTGTGCAAAATATAAAAGTGAATTTGTTGAAAACGAACCGAAGATGTGGCAAGTTTAATGCTTTTTAGGATATCACACCACTCCTCCTCGTCAATTGTACCAATATTAGATTGCCACTTTCCTTTAAGAGGTAGTAAACTATTATTTGTCAAATGATGGTTAAGCTCTGCATAAACAGATGAGATAACTCTACGACACTTCATACTCTCTAGGGGAGGGGTGCTCCCAAACTGCAACTGCGTAGCATGTCTGGTTTGCAAATATCGGAAAAAAAAAGCCCCCTGGGAATCTGGAAATCTCTTTTAAATTGTTCAAATGATTTAAACAAATTTATATTATAGAGCTGACCCAGGGACGACACCCCAGAATGCCGCCCAAAACTGTCCTCACTCAGTTTACATAGTTCAGGTAGACTGTCATTATACCAGATCGGAGTATCTTCATCCATACCTTTCCCCCCAAAGATTTTATGTGCTATATTCCAAATCCTAATAGCCTGTGTGAAGATGAGAGCGTCTAATTTACGAGCCCGACCCATCAAAAGCACCTGCGGGGGAGAAAACTGGGGCCCCGCCCGCTCACCAATAAAGCCCAACAAGGAGCCGTCTTTACATCCACTCAACCATTCAATCAATTGTGACAACTGGGCTGCCATATAATATAATCTGAGGTAAGGCAACGCCAAGCCACCATCAAACTTGGATTTACATAAGATACTAAGTTTTATCCTGGCCCTCTTATCACCCCAAATAAATGAGGAAAGTATTGAGTTTATGGCTTGAAAATTCTTGTTTGGGATATATATGGGAGAATGTTGCAACACGTAAAGATATTTAGGTTGCATTATCCTTTTAAAGAGATTAATCCTTCCAGTCACGGTCAATGGTAAGCGCTTCCAGGTGTGGGACCTAAGTTTAGAGTAATCAGTGATAGGATCAACATTCAATGTAACATAATCAGCTGGCTTAGAGGAGACCCAGATGCCTAGGTATTTAAAACAGAGAGTCCATTTAAGAGTGGGATCCTGTGTAGACCGGGCTGGAAGAATACCATGCACTGGAAATATGATAGATTTATCCCAGTTAATTTTAACTCCTGAATAGCGACCGTAATTATCAACAGTCTCCAAAAGATTAACAAGGGAATCATCTGCCTCGGACAGAAACAACAGCATGTCGTCCGCATATAAAGCATGTCACGGGCACTAGGAGTCTTTGCCCAGGATATCACCAGATGTAGTCTTACCAGAGTCGTGTATACACACAGTGGTCCTCTGATAGCAGGGTGACTAACGGAACAGGATAATCAGCAGATGGTGAGAGGATGCTAAAGGAAAGTCTATGACTAACAGCAACTGGTTATGGATTAGACAATATGAACACGAGGATCTTGATGGACGTGAAGACGTGAGGGAAGTCAGTGGTCTGCGTACAGCAAGTTGTACCACCGCTATAGTGAAAGGAATAGTCCAGGAGTAGATAGGAGGTAGTGAAGTCAGTGGTCTGCGTACAGCAAGTTGTACCACTGCTTGTAGTGATGGGACCGGTTCCAGGTGCAAGTAGGTAACGGGGAAGTCAGTGGTCTGCGTACAGCAAGTTGTACCACTGCTTATAGAGAGGAAACTAGTAACTGGTGCCAATAGGATACTGGGAGTCAGTGGTCTGCGTACAGCAAGTTGTACCACTGCTATAGGTGAGGATAGGCACTAGTGTAGATGAGTGGAACATAGAAGGTAACACGGAGAGCCCAAAGAACTTGATCCCAAATAGTATATGCAATACAATAGCAAATGACAAGCGCTGCTTGAGAGATACAAAGTCACTACTGAGATCCAGGTCAAATGAGACAAAGTCAATAGCATCAATATCTTCTTAAGATAGAGGGACTCCGTAGATGAGCAGGACACAGTCCAAGCGGATATGCAATAAACTAGTAAAGTCAATAGAAGGTAAGCATACCGCGATTCAGTTGAGCAGGCTGTCACGAGAGAAACACAGGGATAGCTGAGCGGCTGAACGCCGACACGAGTAGAGGCCACATGAGTGGTAGCGGTAATCCGTGTCTATGTAGCACACAGGCAGAGAACTTGACACGAGTGGAGCAATGATGATTAATGCAAAAATCAGCAGGAACTGAAGACACGAGGAGAAACACAGGAACACCTTCAGAGACTCACAGGGAATGAGACTCCAAGATCAGACAACGAGGTAATGACCATAGGTGCTTTAAATAGGGAGTGATCAGCCAATTAACTAAAAGCAACAGGTCTGAAGGGTTCATAGAGGCTGCGCATACGCAGACCATCAGGATGGCGGACGGCCACGGTTCCTAATAACAGGAGAAAAGGCACTCACGGTCCGATGAGTGACAAAGCAATAGTGTCTGTAACCTCCCCAGCAAGGAGACCTATTATACTTGGATGAGAGCGAATCAGACATGCTAGTGGTTCAATGGCTATAGCAAATAGAGCCGGAGATAAAGGACACCCTTGACGAGTGCCCCTACCCAAATCATACTAGACAGAGGTATATCCATTCACACACACCCGCGCTACGGGAGCACTATACAGCAGCTGAAGCCAGCGGATAAAGGTTTGTCCGAATCCAAACCTTTTCAACAGCTAAACCCACTCCACCGAGTCGAAGACCTTGGCAGCGTCAAGAGACACCACCGCAGCCCCCTGCTCAGCAAGGTGAGCCATCTGCAGATGTGTGAACAAACGCCTCAAAATAACCGTAGTAGATCTGCCCGGCATGAATCCAGTCTGATCAAGGTGAATGATCTCCGTAATTACCGAATTGAGTCTTAAGGCCAGAATTTTAGCAAGGATTTTAACATCAGAACTCAATAGAGAAATTGGGCGATATGAATCTGTATACAAAGGGTTTTTTCCTGGCTTGGGTAATATAACAATTAAAGCCTCTGACATTTTAGCAGGCATTACCTCTGACTCCAATATTTTAGCGTAGTGAGCATGTAAAAAACTTATCAAATTTTTTATACAATTCCACTGGAATGCAATCTGACCCCGGGGACTTTCCACTGGGAAAGGATTTAATTGCTAAGTCAACTTCTTCAAGGGGGCATCCAAGAAGGCAACAGATTCACTAGTCACACTAGGGAGTTGGATAGTGTCTAAATATGAAGGAAGCGTTGAGTTCGTAAAAGACGCTTTAGAAGCATATAATTCTTTGTAATATTGCAAAAAGGAATTGGCGATTTCCACCCCTGCGTATTGTTTTACTCCATTTTGATCATAAATAGCTGTAATTACTCTACTGTCCCTTTCCTCTTGAGACAAACAGGCCAGATAACTGCCCCCTATATCTGACACCGAGTATTGTGCATGTCTAGCGAATAGCAACCTCCTTTTTGATTTGTCCAGCAAAAAATGTGACCATTTTTGCTGCGCAATCTAACCACTGGATTCTATCATCCATTGACCGCGATACTAAGTATGTGGACTCTAAATTTCTATAGGACTGTTCTAATTCCACCTCCCTTGAGCGATTGAATTTTTTAGTATCTGCCACTTTCTTCATGAGTGTTCCCCTCAGAAAGGCCTTAAATGTATCTGTCACTCACCGGACAGTGAGTGCCTCTTCACTGGTGTGTGGCTCTCCAGTATTCCTGCCAGCACCTATCCTGAACCGTGGCCGCCCGCCATCCTGATGGTCTGCGCATGCGCAGTTCCTAAGAACTCTTCTGACCTTTGCTTTTAGTTAATTGGTTGATCAGGCAACGCTCCCTATTTAAAGCACCTGTGTTCATTACCTCGTTGCCTGATCTTGGAGTCTCATTCCCTGTGAGTCTCTGAAGGTGTTCCTGTGTACTTCTCCGTGTCTTCAGCTTCCTGCTGATTCCTGCTCAACTCATTGCCGGTTTCCAGACCGCTTCAAGTCTCCTGTGTTCTACTATGTCTTCAGCTTCCTGCTGATTCCTGCTCAACTCATTGCCGGTTTCCAGACCGCTTCAAGTCTCCTGTGTTCTACTCGTGTTCGCTATCTCCAGTGATTCCTGCATTGCTCATCGTTATTCTACCCGTGTCAAGTTCGCTGCCTGTGTGCTGACCCGGACCCTGATTACCGCTACCACTCACCTGTGGTTTATTTACTTGTGCTGGCGTGCAGCCGCTCAGCTGTTCCTGTATCCTCTCGTGGACAAGCCTGCTCAACTGAACCGCGGTATGCTTACCTTCTATTGACTGTATTCGTTTACTGCATATCCGCTTGGACTGTTCTCCACTTACCCACAGAATCCTCTATCTCCCTGAGACTGTGTTATTACTCCGCATATCTGCTGGGAAGCTTACCTCTTTGTTCAGTCGTGAGATACATATGCTAATTGACCTTCTACTATTCGCCTGGATTCCAGTAGTGAATTCGTCTCTGTCAAGCAGCGCCTGCCACACCAACATAGACTTGTGCATATGGTTTGGGATCAAGTCCCTTGTACTCTCAGTGCCTACATTCTATGTTTCTACTCATCAACACTTGTACACCTCCTCACCTATTAGCAGTGGTACAACTTGCTATACGCAGACCACTGACTTCCCCGCTACCTACCTGCACCTGGACAAGTCCTCTGACTATAAGCAGTGGTACAACTTGCTATACGCAGACCACTGACTTCCCCGCTACCTACCTGCACCTGGACAACTCTCTTCACCATAAGCAGTGGTACAACTTGCTGTACGCAGAGCACTGACTTCACCTCCTATCTACTCCTGGACAAGTCCTCTCACTATAGCAGTGGTACAACTTGCTGTACGCAGACCACTGACTTTCCTCACTTCTTCACGTCCATCAAGATCCTCGTGTTCATATCTACCTAATCATTAACCAGATTGCTGCTAGTCATTGACTTTTCTATTTGCATCCTCTCACCATCTGCTGAGTCATATGCTCCGCTAGTCACCCTGCTACCAGAGGACCACTGTGTAACCCACACTACTCTGGTAAAGATCATCATCTGGTGATATCCTGGGCAAAGACTCCTAGTGCCCGTGACAGTAAGATCAGGCCATGACAGACCCAGGATCGGAACCAACAGCTAAAGAGATGCTGCAGTATCTGGTCACCCGTATCGAACAACAGATGTTCGCCAACAAAACCCACTCCACCGAGTCGAAGACCTTGGCAGCGTCAAGAGACACCACCGCAGCCCCCTGCTCAGCAATTTTGTCAGGCTTTAGCCTCCCAAGGAACCCCTGTGCAAAAAGTAGCAGCAACCGTTGAGCCTCCAGTATCTCCATCTCCTTCCCCAGTGCCATCCCAGGTGTCCATCGCTTCCACGCTACACCTGCCTACTCCTTCTAAATATGATGGAGATCCCAAAACCTGTAGGGGCTTTCTTAATCAATGCTCCGTGCATTTTGAACTTCAACCTCATAACTTCTCTACTCATCGTTCCAGAGTGGCCTATCTCATCTCTTTGTTTTCCGGACAGGCTCTCGCATGGGCTTCCCCTCTGTGGGAGAGAAATTACCCTTTGTTGCAAGATAGTGCCAAGTTTATTTCCACGTTTCGAAGTGTGTTTGACGAACCTGGTTGTGTTATCTCTGCAGCTTCCAGCATCCTCCGACTACGCCAAGGATCTCGCACCGTAGCTCAGTATGTCATTCAATTTCGGATACTTGCCTCTGAACTTCAGTGGAACACTGGAGCCTTGATTGCCGCCTTCTGGCAGGGGCTTTCTGATAAGATTAAAGATGCACTGACCTCACAAGAACTACCCTCCTCCTTGGATGTTCCGCTAGTCACCCTGCTACCAGAGGACCACTGTGTAACCCACACTACTCTGGTAAAAATCATCATCTGGTGATATCCTGGGCAAAGACTCCTAGTGCCCGTGACTGTATCCCATGATTAGCAGTAGAATTATCCCCAAAATAGCCATCCCATAGTACTATAAGATCAGCACCACCCGCCATCGGCTGCAGCCACGCTGGATTCAGCTTCCAAAAATGAGTTCACCTGTCTACCATTGGGTCCACCTGTACTAAAACAGGAGAATGATCTGATATACCTCTTGGCAGGTATTCAATCCTAGAGACTGAAGGTAACAAAGCGGGAGACAGTAGGATAAGATCTATCCGGGAAAAATGTGTTGTGTAGTGGAATGGCAGGAAAATTGTTGCACCTCTGGGTTACGAACTCTCCACACATCCACAAGCCCCATTTTCTGAAGTAATTTAGAAAATGCAGTCAAACGTGGGGCACCCACAGGTTTCGTATCTAGAGTCTCTCTCCATCTGTCTAGCCTTGGATCAGGAACATTATTAAAATCCCCCATACAGATGACAGGAATATCTGGCGATTGGGATATAAAGGTTGCCGCCTTTCCAAGCACTTCTGTACCATATGGAGGAGGGATATAAATAGCCAGAATTATTATTGGAGAAAAGTCAATTATTGCTCTTATAAAAACCTATCTACCATAGGGATCTAGTTGTAAACTTTCCAGAGAGAAAATGCATATTTATTTATTTTTATCAACAGACACTCCTTTAGAGCTAGGCGAGTGAACAGAGTGGTACGCCCACCCCACCCATGGTTTTTTAAGTGCCATTACTTTACTACCATGTAAGTGTGTTTCCACCAAGCACACAACATCTGGTGCATATTTTTTGAGCTGAGAAAGTACTAAGTTACGCTTGACCCTTTCATTCAAACCTCTTACATTCCAGGTGAGCAGACGGAGCCCCCCCACCAGTTTGTTAGTCCCCACTATGACATGTTAGGTAGTGAGTATTTGAGGATGGCAAGGCCTCACCAGCACAATCCCAATATACTTGAAGCATAACATTTACACAACAAATGTACATTATCACCTTATACATTGAAATACAATCCGAACCTGCTCCGCACCATTCTCACAAAGGCTGAGTATAAAAGTGTAACATAGATTACCACGGCTGACATTAAAGGAACATAATGAAAACAAATTGAGGAAAAACAATATACTTGTGTAGAACAAAATACACATTTCAAACCCCTCTTTCCCACCCCGCATACCCTGTATAACATTAACCGCCAGAGTACACTTGGATCCCTAAACTAGTAAAAATTACCTTCGTAAAACCAAACTATCTAATTACAAAAAAATTGGGAGAGTGACCATAATCTGCAGAAGGTCTCCCATATTTAAAATTCTCAGACCAATTCTGCATTAGTAAACCTTCTATTACATAGCCTTTCTAAACAAGTAGAGAGAAAGCAAAATCAATATTAGATATATAAGTCCGACACGCAGGCACTCGTGAGATGCAGGAGACCGATGGTCCAGTATTACTGCCACCTCTCGCTTCACCCGCGGCCAGTGAGCCCAGAAAATGGCGGGCGCCGCTCTCATCACAGTCCTGTCCCTCTCTGATGACTTGACAGGGCTGCTGCAATGACACTCTTCCCTGGTATGTATACACTCCGGGCGACGGTGCGATAAGCGGAATACGGGAGGGGGATTCCCGCCAGGTCCTTTAGCCACTCTTGACTCACAGACTGTTATACGGCAGGCCCACCGTCAGCACAGGGATCCCGATCACCTCACCTCGGAACGCCAGCAAGGGGTCACCACTGCAGCTGGGGTTTTCAGCACTGGTACCAGGGAGGGAGAAGGTTATAAGGCTACAGAATTGAGTTGTAGCAGAGAACGATAAGAGGATTCAGGATATTAAATTAAGGATAAGGCGGGAGCTAAAGGAATTACCACCCTACTCCATGCTGCTCCAGGCCACGCCCCCGAACACACAGTATTTTACCGTTTGCAGATGTCAGTTTATCCTTTAGACTATTGGGAATACTGGTTATTTTGTATTGCCAACAATAGTAAATGGTGATAATATCTTCAATAAATTATATTTCATATGCGGACATAATGGGGCTCATTTAGATATGTAGTCATTACCCTACTTGTATGCAGTATAGTAATGTAATGAAGTGCCATATACAACAGATAATATTGTCTTGAGAGTTATAAATTGTCGTATTTTCAATATAAAATGTTATAAGTTGCAAACCTCTCCACATCTGTTGTTTTCCCCTTCAAAAATGTAATGGGAATCATCTTTCCTGCAGTAGTTCAAATGTAATTGTCAATTAATAAAGTGAGTAGAGAGCCGTGAATTGATAAAATCATAGTCGTCATGCTAATGATTTAAGTTCTATCAGCTGAGGGGTCATTACGCAGTCAGCCAATCAGAAGTGGCTAAATAGTGTTGCCAAAAATCATCATAACATAACATTTAACTAGCCCGTAAGAGATACATCTCAAAAGGCATATCTGAGTATGTGTCTATGTCTTGTGTCACAATTGCGTGACTACGCCTTTATTGTACACTTCAGTTTCTGCAGGCCTAAGAGAACGCAAGCTAACGATACGTAAAAATCTATGTACAGATGGTGTGTGTACAAATATTTGGTGCAAATGCACTGTATGGAAATGCATATTTTATGTAATAAAAAAATGTGTATATGTCGAACTCTAAACAACCCTCATTGTATCCTTCCTACGATTATATGCCATTATGCTGTCAGTCCTGTATCTGTCCCTGACAGGAGAGCTGTGGCCCAGTCCATAAAACCATTTATTATAATAATTTAGTATTATAGTTTATTGACGACTCTTCCAGTGATTTAAAGAAAGTTTGTGATGTTCTTGAGGACATGATCAATAATCTCTAAAAGGTAAAGGCAATCGTCGCACAACTTTCCGTAGAAACACAATTATCATTTGTGCGTGTTTGTCCTGTCAATGCCTTTTCAAAAGCTTTAGTGAAAGTCTAAATCCAAAATGCACTTAGGGATAGCAATGTATAGCATGCACAAATTTAATGTAATGTTATAAGTTGTACTCAAATTGTAAGAGAAAATCACAGTATTTAAAGCTAAAGCAGTTGTTTCAAATAAAATGTAAACTCTGCACTTATTAGTTGTGTGGTAAAAGCTTAACCAAGCAGAATGGAACAGTGCATAAAGTTGTTACAGATGATGTGTCACAAACCAGTTAGTTAAGACCCTTAGACCTGCCTAGTTTAGTGCTACCTGCAGAGAGGCGCAGAATCTAACAACATGAAAGGTATTCACCAGTGACCCCCGCAAAAGGATATGGACTTGGCTGCTTCTGTACAGTTTGCAGTTCTCCTGGGAGGTAATTGGCGAGGCCTAGTGGAGAATCAAGGAATTAAGTAATAGCCGCAGATAAGTGGTATGCGGCCGGTAGTAGTATACAGAAGGTGCAGGGAGTATATACTGAAGTCACGGTATGCTGGGCAGCAAGGATGCTGGAACAGGTACAAGTAACACGGTATGCTGCAGTGGTACACAGGAGTCCAGGTGTTTCTTTGGGGCACTGTAACTGGAGCAGGAGAGTGCAACGGTCTGCAGCAAGGTGTATACAAAGGTCCAGGTATGTTGGACAGCAAAAGGACAGGTGTAAGTATAGCGATATGCAGCAGTGGTACTCTGGTGTCCAGATGAGGCTTTGGGAGCACTGTAATTGGAGCAGGAGAGAAATACAGGGAGCCAGGAGTAGATAAATCCACACACAAGGAGAAACTCAAAGAACTGAATGAATGAAACAGGAGTCCTTAAGTAATATAGCCAATAGAGTGTGTCAACCAATGGGAAAGGATGGGACTTAAAAGATGGATCTGCACATGGGCAGATCTAAATCAAAGATGGTGCCATGCATTGGAACCAGCAGCGTTTCCTCACCGAAGGAAACTCACAGGGGAAGCCCTAGGTGAGTGGACCAAGGCCCGAATGAGAGATCGGCGAGCGCGGCGTGTGACAGGATGTTTCTGCATAGTCAAAGAGAGGCATCCTAAAGTCTGGTAGGATTTTATGCATTGTCCCCATATTGCTTGGTTCTGCCAAACAGGTATGAGGGTTGATCCAAAGAGGAAGTCAGATGAGAAAATATTAATGTGTTTTATATTTTATAGAGACAAGCGAAGAGATTTTTAAAATTGCTTCAATGGCCCCTGGTGCACTGTTGATAGAAGCACAAAAGGAATATGAGGTAAATTTCATCCTGATAAATGTTTTTACATTTAAATCATGTGAATAGGAAACCAAGTAATTTTTATTTTATTACTTTAGATGAACTTATTTGTTTTGTTTTATGTATACAAGCATCATGGCCTAAAGTTTCCCTATCCCCATGTTATAGATTTTCCATGACTTTAACTTTAAATGGGGTAAATGTATCAAGCTGCACATTTCTGGCATGTTTGAAAAGTGGAGTTGTTGCCTATAACAACCAATCAGATTCTTGCTATAATTTTGTAGAATTTGCTAAATAAATAATTGCTGGAATCTGGTTGCTATAGACAACATCTCCACTTTTTTCAAACCTTCCGTAAAATCTTAGCTTCATACATTTACCCCTAAGAGTAAAATTATGTTGGCTTTCAGTGGAAAAGAGAAGAGTATTAGAGAGTTTATCTAATGAAATATATTATAAAAAATGTTTGTGTAACTCAGTCTATTTGATTGTGCTTGAAGTATTGAAATGAAAGTTTAAAAGAATAGAAGATTGTATTATCGAACTTGTAACAAACAAGTGAAGATATGTATGTATAATATATATATATATATATATATATATACATATATATACACTAAGGATGAGCGGGCTCGGATTCCGCTAATCCGAGCCCACCCGAACAGTGCGGATCCGACGGGATCCGAGCACTGTTCGGGAACTTCCGGGCACCAAACTAATCCAAACCGAGGCTATGACATCCAAGTCTCGCGTCGGATCTCGCGAGACTCGGATGTCATAAATGCCCCGCTCGCGGCCGCCATCTTCATTCTCCCTGTGGGTAGTGTAGAGGGAGGTTGTTGAGAGATAGTGATACTGTGCTCTGTCCTGCTGATTATTTTAGTAAAGTGTGCTCTATCCTGCTGATTATTTTAGTAAAGTGGTGCTCTGTCCTGCTGAGTCCAGTAGTACTTTGGCCAGTGCTCTGTCCTGCTGATTCCAGTGGTGCTTTGGCCAGTGTCTGTCCTGCTTAATCCAGTGGTGCTTTTGTCTTGTATTTTTTTCTGCTAAGTCCATAGTAATTTGATAATTATCCCAAAATCTTAAAAAAAAAAAATAAATTATAAATTGTTCACTGTTCTTGCAGTCCATAAACATAGTACTGCAATCTATAAAAAAATGTTCACTGTTCTTGCAGTCCAGAAACATTAATACTGCAATCTATAAAAAATTGTTCACTGTTCCAGCAGTATTTAAAAAATAGTACTGTAATACAACGTGTGCTGCATATAATGGAGTACCAAAATTTGGAGGATAAAGTAGGGAAAGATCAAGACCCACTTCCTTCTAATGCTGAACCTGCTGCCACTAGTCATGACATAGACGATGAAATGCCATCAACGTCGTCTGCCAAGGCCAATGCCCAATCTCCTAGTAGAGGGCATGTAAAATCCAAAAACCCAAAGTTCACAAAAATTACCAAAAAAAGAAAATTAAAAAACATCTGAGGAGAAACGAAAACTTGTCAATATGCCATTTACGACACGGAGTGGCAAGGAACGGCTTAGGCCCTGGCCCGTGTTCAGGACTAGTGGTTCAGCTTCACCCAAGGATCTAAGCCCTCCTCCTCCTCCCCTTAAATTTTTTTTAAAAGAGTTATGCTGTCAGCAACAACACAGCAAAATGTTAGGAACTCCCAAGTCAGCACAGTGAAACTCGGGAACTACTCTGAAGGCCAGGTGTTCGCTGGAGCCCCTAGTGGTGGGGACAGACTGGGCTGCGGGCCGACCGAGGGTCGAAGAAGGTATACTGACTTAAGGAGTTCCCAGAAGTGGAGTGATTGGTGGACAGTAGTATAAGAAGAATCCTAGGTCAAAAGGTCACAGGCACAGATGCAATATCCAAGGGCAAGCGAAGGGTCAAACTCACAGGCAGAGAAGCAAAATCTGAATTCCAGGCAAAAGGTCAAGGTCAGAAGAGAAGGGTCACAGGTCCAATAACAAGCAGGGGTCAAAACACGGGTAGTCAAATCCAAGGTAGCAGGAACCAAAAATGGATAGCACAAGCAGGCAACAGGACTGAGGACAGAACGCTATAACCGGCAGTGAGGCTGCAGACCTCACTGCCTTAAATACCAGTAACAGCCAATCAGAGCTTAGCTCTGATATCACATGAGCAGGTTCTGATAGCCACAACTAATTAGCCCACAGGCTTGTGAGTGCTCCTGCGCATGCGCCCGGCTGTCCCCAGCTGCCGGGACGCAGCGCTACTTCTGCTGGCGTCCGACCGTTGCCTTGGCAACGTTCAGGTGGTTTCCGGAAGTGACAAGAGGAAGGTAAGAGTTGCGGCGGTGCCCGCGGCCGCCGCGACTGCTGACACAAACAACTCTGCCTTCTAAAGAGATGACATCACAAATCCCCAAGGCGAGTCCAAGGGTGTTGGTGGTTGCGAAGCCTGACCTTCCCCTCACTATACGGGAAGAGGTGGCTCCTTCCACAATTTGCAGCACACCCTCTGCATATGCTGGAAGGATCACCCACAGTGTAGATCCAGATTTGGCTAATGAAGGTGTCAATGTTGTACACCGGGAGGAGGATATTGATGTAGCTGGCGCTGAGGAGGAACTTGACGAGGAGGATGCTGATTTGGTTATCTTAAATGAGGCATCAGGTGGGGAATCAGTTGTTGTCCATGGGATGAAAAAGCCCATCGTCATGCCTGGACAGAAGACCAAGAAATGCACCTCTTCGGTCTGGAGTTATTTTTTAATCCAATCCGGACAACAAATGTATGGCCATATGTAGCTTATGTAAAGCTCAAATAAGCAGGGCTAAGGATCTTGGCCACCTAGGGACATCATCCCTTATACATCACCTGAATAACCTTCATAGTTCAGTGATTAGTTCAGGAACTGGGGCTAGGACCGTCATCAGTCCAGGGACACCTAAATCCCTTGGTCCTGTTGGATACACACCACCAACACCCTCCTCGTCAACTTCCTCCACGATCTCCATCAGATTTAGTCCTGCAGGCCATGTCACCAGCCAGACTGAGTCTTCTTCAATCCGGGATTCATCCGAGGAATCCTGCAGCGGTATGCCTACTACTGCCGCTGCTGCTGTTGCTGCTGGTAGTCGGTCATCTTCCCAGAGGGGAAGTCGTAAAAACGCTACGTCTTTCACCAAACAGTTGACCGTCCAACAGTCGTTTGCCATGAGCACAAAGTACGGCAGTAGTCACCCTATGCAAAGTGGATAACTGCGGCTGTAACTGCTATATTGGTGTTAGACGTGCGTCCGGTGTCCGCCATCAGTGGAGTGGGATTTAGACGGTTGATAGAGGTATTGTGTCCCCGGTACCAAATCCCGTCGAGATTCCACTTCACTAGGCAGGCGATACCAAAGATGTACAGAGAAGTACGAACAAGTGTCCTCAGTGCTCTGAAAAATGCGGTTGTACCCACTGTCCACTTAACCACGGACATGTGAACAAGTGGTTCAGGGCAAACGAAGGACTATATGACTGTGACAGCCCACTGGGTAGATGCATCGCGTTCCGCAGCAGCTGCATCAGTAGCAGCATCTCCACAACGGCTGCTCGTGCCAAGGCAGGCAACATTGCGTATCACAGGTTTTAATAAGAGGCACAATGCTGACAACCTCTTAGAGAAACTGAGGAAAATCATCTCGCAGTGGCTTACCCTACTTAGACTCTCCTGGGGATTTGTGGTGTCAGACAACGCCAGTAACATTGTGCGGGCATTACATATGGGCAATTTTCAGCACGTCCCATGTTTTGCCCACACCGTTTAATTTGGTGGTGCAGCATTACCTGAAGAGTGACAGGGGTGTGCAGGAGATGCTTGCGGTGGCCCGCAAAATTGCTGGACACTTTAGGCATTATGCCAGTGCCTACCGCAGACTTGAGCAACATCAAAAAAGTCTGAATCTGCCCTGCCATCACCTCAAACAAGAGGTTGTGACGCGCTGGAACTCCACCCTCTATATGCTGCAGAGGATGGAGGAGCAGCAAAAGGCCATTCAAGCCTACACAGTCACATACGACATAGAAAAAGGAGTGGGGATGCGCCTGAGTCAAGCGCACTGGAGACTGATTTCCGTGTTGTGCAAGGTTTTGCAGCCGTTTGAACTTGCCACACGAGAAGTTCCCACACTGCTAGCTTGAGTCAGGTGATTTCCCTGATCAGGCTGTTGCAGAAGCAGCTGGAGAAAGTGAGGGAGGAGCTGGTAAACCATTGCGATTCAACAAAGCATGTAGCTCTTGTGGATGAAGCCCTTCGTACGCTTTGCCAGGATCCAAGGGTGGTCACTCTTTTAAAGTCAGAGGAATACATTCTGGCCACCGTGCTGGATCCTCGGTTTAAAGCGTATGTTGTGTCTCTGTTTCCGGCGGACACAAGTCTACAGCGGTGCAAAGACCTTCTGGTCAGGAGATTGTCCTCTGAAGAGGACCGTGACATGCCAACAGCTCCTCATTCATTTTCTTCAATACCTGTGGCTGCGAGGACAATTCCATCTTGCACCTTTTTTTTTTTTCTGTGCCAGCTCGTTTTGTGGGGGTCCAAACAAACCAATCATTTCAGCCACAGTTTGGTAGGCCATTTCGCTGAAATGATTGGTTTGTTAAAGTGCGCATGTCCTATTTCAACAACATCAGGGTGGGTGGTAGGCCCAAGGACAATTCCATCTTGCAACTCTTTTTTTTGGCATTATTTGACCGTCCAACAGTCGTTTGCCATGAGCACGAAGTACGACAGTAGTCATCCTATGGCAAAGTGGATAACTGCGACCTTAACAGCTATGTTGATGTTAGACGTGCATCCGGTGTCCGCCATCTGTGCAGTGGAATTCATACTAGTTGAAGGAGGTATTGTGGCCCCGGTACCAAATTGGGTACCGGGGCCACTCCACTACGCAGTCCAGAAAGCTTTGTATCAGATATTAAAGTAATTAAACTACGTTCACTGTTCCTGCAGTGCAGAAATATTAGTATCAGATATTAAATTAGGTTCACTGTTCCTGCTACATCAAAAAAGCATGAACATGCCCTGCCATCAACAAAAACAAGAGGTATTGACGCGCTTGAACTCCACCCTCTATATGCTGCAGAGGATGGAGGAGCAGAAAAAGGCCATTCAAGCCTACACAGCCACCAACGATGGGCCACGTGTTTGTGCCTTCCACTTGTGTCGCTTAGCTTAGACATCCAGCTAACTCGGTGCAACCTTTTGGACTAAACACAATATTGTGAGGTGTGAGGTGTTCAGAATAGACTGGAAATTAGTGGAAATGATTGTTATTGAATGTTATTGAGGTTAATAATAGCGTAGGAGTGAAAAAAAACAAACAAACTGGATTTTAGCACTTTTTATGCTTTTTTAAAAATAAATCAGAACCCAAAACCTTTCATCAGGTGTTTTGGCAAAACAAATCAGAACCCAAAACCTCAAGCTAATCAGAACCCAAAACCCAAAACACTAAAAGTGACCGGTGCACACCCCTAATATATACACACAGATCACTTTCTAGATACAGTGAGTTAGTTATGTTTTTCTTGTATATGTTGGGTGGGCAGTCAAGTAGATTAAGATTAGGTCCAATGAGTAGTGCTCGAATATTAAAATGGCTTCTTGCTTAAAATAAAGTACAGGTCAATGAAAGCATTGCATAGAAAGATGATATTCTTATTAATGTATTTTTGTGTTTCTTTGCCCTTAATTTGATAGGTAGCAATTTGATATGTTGTATTTAATCAATTTACGTGCTTTACCGACTTTCACGTATTTACCACATCATACATAGTCCTTTATCCTGCAGTAGTTAAATTTACTTTCTCCTTTCTCTCTTTTTTTTTTTTTTTTTTAGAAAGAAAGCCAGAAGGCTGATGATTACCTGCGTGAAATAAAGGATCAAAACCTGCTTCCTCTAGCAGTAGCAAAATGTATTGAAGCAAGTGGTTACGAACATTCATCAGAAATGCAGAAATCATTGCTAAAAGCAAGTTAAACAAATAAGAGAACTGTGATTATTTTTTTTTTACTAGACTATAAAGTTACCTTATACTACAAGCAAAGCTGCTTGTATAAATTTGAAATACACATAAACCATACGCAATCTGTCCTCGGCAATCTCCCTCTAGGCTTTTACAAGTAATGTCCGTTCGGCGACATAATTGTGAGCTAATGTACTCTGTAGGTGAAGTTTGCTATAACTAGATAATGAACAGCATGACCAGAGGTCCACTCTAATGTACACCAAATCAGTTGGAGATTATATTAGATGCACTTGAGTTTAAAATTAACTTTTGGGATAGTAATCCAATGCTATAATGGGGTCCATATTGTACCCGTTTCAACCTTATTCAGTCCTGACTTTGACAATAGAGTAAAGTGAGCCTTACTGTTTTCTACAGTGAATTTGAGCAAATGGTCAATTAATTAACCCTGCTTATTGCAAAGTTTGCTTATGTTGTTTATGACATTGGAATTTTGTCAGAAGTGGTCTGATTTAGATAAGAAAGCATCACAAGTGTTTTGGTAGATGACTGTACATGAAAAAAATATTTGGAGTGAGGCCTTGTGGCTTAAGTGCTGCCCAGGGACAATGTTTTTGACTTGGCAAAAAATAACAGCATAATCTGATTGCAGAGGAGAAGATAGAGAAAAATTAGGGTAGGGCATATTAAAGCAACCTTGATTATTGGGTCATTCCATGCCCAATCATCACAAAAAAAAGTGACTTTTCAAACCAACCATCTCAGATCTTTGTGAAATTTGGTAAAATGGAAATTCCGCGAGTAATTACCGTATTAACGGTAAGATTTTTTGAGCGTTCGTTTGTTAGCGTTAACGCTAACAATTGAATACGCCCCACAGTATGTTATGGATAATATTCTTTACACTGCGCTCAACCAGACCAGGCTACATAAGCTAATTTACAGCAGCAGTGAGACCAAGGTATCCCTCCTTAATTGGTCAATTATATAGAAAACATAGGATGTCTCTTTGCGCTTGTATTAGCCTTCAGGTGATAAAATGAACAGTGATAATATAATATTTATGGTAGAATAAATGCAAAATGGATGCAATTGGACTTTAAACCTTGCAAACAAAGATGACAAATGAAGGACAAGATAAATGGCACAACAGAGAGGAGGATTAGATCTCGATGTTGATAGTCCTATTGATCAAAGTTCAAAGCAGATCCGTTGATATTTTCAGGAATAATTGACAAACCTATGTTTTCTATACAGTATGTTATGCAGTTAAATATAACATCTCTTTGGTATAAGTTTCATTTTAAGAAGCCTTTGGAAACAGAAGTAAAAACATTAATTACGGGAGTTGAACCCTTTTTGCACTAACCATGCAACTGACAAGTTCAGATTTGTCTTGTAGTGTCTCTCTGTGTTCTTCTTAGTCTGTCTGCAGCTTCTGCATTGAGAACTAGTGATACAAGGGACTAAGACAGTTTATCTAATACAGTTTATCAGTGAATAGTGGTAGATTGATCAAGAGCGTGACAAATGGATGAGAAGTACATTAAGACTCAGTGCTGCAACCCATTGGATATTAAAGGACACAGCAGCAGTAGAAAACAAATAAGGCAGGTTATAACATGGATGACTGGAATATTGCCACATGTCAATAGTGATCAAATGATTTGTGATAACTGTAGGAAACAAATTAAAAGGAATTATTTAACTGGTGAGAGAGGACCGAGCACGTCTGAGGAAAGTGACACAGAAGTGGCAACTTGCAGACTGAATCAGCTTTACAGTCATTAAATGAAAGTTTAAACAGTATGGGAGCATCAACTATCAAGAGGTAAAGAATGAAAGAAGAAAACTATTGCAAAAGGAAAGCTGTAAAAATTGAATTGCAGAAGTTGTAAAAAATTAGATATTCCATATTCCAGCTGAGGAACCTGTTTCTGATAATAGTCAATGTTGTGATGTTGTCATACTGCAGCAACATAAAGAAACATTTGAAGAGACCACACAAAGTTGTGAAGGTTATTTTGACACTTCTTCCAAAAGACTGGAGTATTAGAAAAATAGAACAACAATTTCCTCAAGCAAGTAATTATATACTAAGAAAAGCAAAGCAATTAGTACAAGAGTCTGGCATTATGTTATTACCAAATCCTAAACCAGGTAAAAACTTGGACCCAGATATTGCTGAGAGTGAGAAGAACTTCTACTGCAGTGATAATGTCAGCAGGATTATGTCTGGTAAGGAAGACTTTGTAACACAAACAAAATAGGCTAATTTTCAATAACCTTTCAGAAGTGCAGGAACACTTCAAACAATCACATCCCGATATAAAAGTGGGGTTTTCAAAATTTGCCTCTCTGCGTCCAAAACACTGCGTTCTTATGGGAGAAAATGGTACACAACCGACATGCGGAAGCATGATGAGTACCTGGAACTCAAACATTGATGCTTTTATGCCAGGAACATGAAATAGCTTAATAATGAAGAGGTTTTCTACAGACTCATCCAGTGCAGTGAAGGAAACCAATACTCCATATGAAACATTGCCTTTGGAAGAATTAAAAGTTTTGTCACTTGCATCTATAATTATGCTTAGTGATTAGGTTGTGCCATGAATATGAATGCAACATCACAGGAGGTTTTAATCAGTTTTTTCAGTTTTCTATATCCCAATGGTCCATCACCATCATATAAGTACCCTCATCAGCCACACATCTTGAACATTCCAGGAGAACAAGTTCTCACGAAGGTTGATCCTTGGACTGCAACTGGACGAACCTACACACTACCTGCTGTGGACACTCAAAACACCGAAAAAAGCATTGCTGAGGAGGAGGAGGTACTGACCTGTAAGTTTTCCTCAGAATTCTAATTCTACACAGCATTATACATAATTCTATGGTACAGAACTCTTGTAATCACGTGTTCATGTATTTTTTTATTTTTTTTTTAATTTTTATTTTTGAATGGTCAAGTAACAAACAGAACCGACATGCACTGTCAGTAAGAAAAAAAAAAACAAGCAATAGAAGCACATCACAGTTAACAAAGCATATAATCAGTATAAAGATATAAATAATCAGTGCAACAATATGCGTGTATGGCAGTTGACCAAGGATTTTTAAGGAAATAAGGGAGGGGGCGAAATGCCTCAACAGAGAGTGGCATGACGCAGGAGGAGAAAAGGAGAGAGACTAGTACAGTAGAGAACAGGAAAGGGAAGAGAGAAGAAAAGAGAAAGAGAGGGGTTTACAGGAGGAGGACGGACATGTGTAAAAGAAGAGTCAAGTGAAAGGGGGATAAATCTGAAAAAATGAGAGCCATGGGCTCCATACCTTAGTGAACGATCTTGATGTCCTATTGATAATGCTAGTCATATATTCCAGGCGGTGAACCTGCCAGACTCTATTGATAACGGCTTGAAGCTAAGGTGGAGTTTGCTGCCTCCAGTCTGCTGCTATTTGGCAGGTAGCTGCCGATAAGATATGCCTAGCTAACTTATTCTCATGCCGAGTTGCCGCTGGCGCTCCCAGGGGCAAGAGGAAAAATTTAGGCTCAAATGGAATCGTTACCTGAATAATCGATTGGATCAGGTGTTTGATCTCGGCCCAGAAGTTTGAGAGTTTGGGACAAGTCCACCATATATGGATAAAGTTACCCTCATGGGAGCACCCACGCCAACAGCGATCAGAAGAGTCTGGGAGGAATTTATGTATCCGGGAGGGAACGTAGTACCAGCAGTACAATACCTTATAGGCATTCTCTTTTATTTTAACGCAGATTGAGCTGGAGGCAGCATTCTCATATATCTCCGACCATTCTTCGCTCAAAAGAACTTCACCCAGGTCATGTTCCCAGGCCAGTTCATGCGAGACTCTAGTATTTGAGGAAGGTGGGACAAGTTCATAATATAATGTTGAAATAAGGCCTTTCGTGGAAGACTGACGGAGACAGAGACGTTCAAATGGGGTAAGGGGGCGGGAGGAGAGGCGAGATTTGACAGTATGGTGAAAGTGGCGGAGCTGAAGGAATTGGTAAAATAATTTAGTGGGAATATTTATTTGCGATTGGATGTCAGAAAACGAGGGGAACACAGCTGTAGAGGTGAGATCGTTTAAGAAACGGACCCCTTGTGAGGTCCACGAGGAGAATGCTTTAGGGGTAAGGCCTGGAGCGAAGTCTGAGGAGTTAAACAAAGGAACTAGGGGAGAAGGATGGGGGGAAAGGCCAAATTTTTGAGAGCATGAGTCCCAGACCGCTAGGGAATGTGTAATGACCGGATAAAGTGAGACACGTTTTGGTCGACGAGCTCGTGGAAGCCATAGGAGAGTGGATGGGGATAGCATACCCAGACTTTCAGCCTCAATCTCGACCCAGACCCTGGAGGGAGACAAGCTACACCACAGAACGCATTGAGCAAGCTGAGCGGAGAGGTAATAGCGTCGAAAATCAGGGATTCCCAGTCCCCCTCCCCGCGGGGCTCTCTGTAGAAGCTTGAAACGGACTCGGGGGCGCTTACCCGCCCAAATGAATTTAGATACATGGAAATGGAGAAATTTAAAAACGTAGGGGGGGACTCGGATGGGGAGGGTTTGAAAAAGGTAGAGGAGTCTAGGGAGTATGTTCATCTTGACCGCATTAATACGACCTATCCAGGAGATGTATAGTTGCGACCATGAAACAAGGTCTAGCTTAACTTGAGCAAGAGTGTGGGGGAAGTTGGCCTGAAAAAGCTGATGAGGTTGTTTAGTTAGATATACCCCAAGGTACTTGAGTTTTTGAGGGCGCCAGTTGAACGGGAAGGAGCTTTCTAAAGACACCTTGTCAGCTGAGGAGACATAAAAGTCTAAGACTTCTGTCTTGTCCGCGTTAACTTTATATCCTGAGAAGTGGCCGTAAAGCATTAATTCGTCTACAAGAGGAGGGACAGAGGAAATTGGATTAGCAATTGTTAACAGGACGTCATCCGCGTATAATGCTATTTTATGGGAAGAGCTACCCACCGGGATGCCTAGAATTTGCTGGTTAGCCCGGATTCTAGCTGCTAAAGGTTCTATGATAAGGGCAAAAATGAGCGGAGAAAGGGGACAGCCCTGCCGTGTGCCATTGGAAATAGTGAAGGGGACCGAGGATAGACCATTTGCAGAGACTGTGGCCGACGGAGCGTGTTCATGTATTTCATTGATTGTGATATGTATAGTTTTCAGAATTTTATTTTACTCCTGTTCCCAAAGGCTTTCCAAAATAAAACTTATATCAAAGAAATGTTGTATTTTACTGCCTTACATACTTTATGTCCAAGAAAATTAAACATACACTTTATTAGATATTCAAGGTCAAAGGTCAGATCATGTGACCTTGAAATGTAAATGTCCGTAATTAAATATAAAACAATATTTTAATGAAAACTAAGGACTTATCTTGAAAACAAGACCAACATTAAAGTTCTATCACAATTACAAGCAAATTTATGATTTGTTTTAGTTGACCTGGCAAGCATAAATTTTCCATTTTTTGACATGTTTGCAACCCTGTTGCATCAACACCGTGTATCACGGAGGGCTAACATTTTACATATGACAGTAATTTTGTCATTACCATTCTACCAAATTTCATGAAAATCTGAGATGGGCGGGTTGAAGGCTGTGATGATTTGGTATGGATTGTGACCCTGTTGATCTTGTCTAGATCATTGATCTTGTTTAATTTGAAACAAAAGGAATGTTTAACTTTGTTGACAATTGCATAATCATAAACAACCAAGATATGACTTCTAAGATCACGCAATAGCTCGTACAGTGCAGGCCAGTACAGGCTGTGGGTTTTTTCCCCCGTTGTTTTTCCATTTTTTTGTTTGTTATTTTTTGTTTTTTTGCTCTTTGGTACTGAGTCTACCAATGTTTGGCATTGTGCAAGAGAAATGCTGCATCTTTCTTCTGTAAGAAACTCGCTCATCTGAATCCTGGTTGATGAGGGTTGAGAACAATGTCTCAGGTGTCTTGCCAGAATATTCCATAAATGCTCAAGTGGGTGTCTTGCTCTTCAAACCATTTGGCAACCACATGTGCTTTATGAATGGGGGCATTGTCACCCTGTAATGAAATGCGTTAACCTGGGGAGTAGATAATTGGAACACTTTTGATGAAACAGACTTTGAATTAATGCATGGCTTTCGTGGCTCTGGTGTATGTGCTTCCACCCACTGTTGCCCTTTGCTGATGATGCTTTTTCTCTTTCATGGTATCACCTTAGACATACTTTCTCAAGAAACATTGTTATCAAATGCACCCAAACAATATCTCTTTGAAGGTTTTCATGTATTCTTTTTCTAGGAATACTTATATGTAACCAGGGCAGTGTTACATTTTCTTTCCTTTTTCTTTTTTTTTTTTTTAAATTGACCCTGACCATGCTGGAATGTTATATCCACCTTTCAACATGCTTGATGGCCTTATTTCCCAAGGTGTGTTCAGTTTTTTTTCTAGTGTAAATTATTTTACTGTATCCCAAATGATATTTATGTGACACATGTCCTAGAACACCCAATAAGTTATTTCACCATAGTCAGGTCCGTTTTGTCTCTTCTATGTCTCTTCGGTGCTACCATTAAACAAATAGATTTTTTGTTAGACACTAAGCCAATCTTTTTAATTGCAGGCTGCTTCTTTTGGAAAATGTTTTATAGATTCATATTCACCATCCGATTTTGTCAATATGTGTCGTGATCTTCGTGTTCTCAATGCTATCAATGACTACCAGATTGGAATCCCATTGAGTATTGTACAGTATCCTTTTAAATGATGAATCCGCGAAAAAATATTAGTATGTACTGTGTATTTGTTTGATGTTTTTTTTTTTTTTTATGGGGGTTGAGTTGTTTAATTACAGTGTCTGTAGAGAGCATATGCTTTCCTGTGTTTAATGGAAGAAAACGCTTCCATAAAAGACAGAAAAGCATAAGTAGTACCTGCTAGTTTTATAAAATCAACTATATGTAAAAATATCTTCAGTACAGTATCTGTCTAATTGAAATTTAAGGCATTAATAATGGATAAGCATCAATTAACAAGGTATAGACAGTGCTTAAAGTGACATTATATGGAAGGAACTTGTGCTTTAGATTTATTATGCAGCTACTACCTGAGCTAAAAGTAAGTATAACAAAGACCTAAGTGAAATGTTTGTTTTTAATTGCAGCTTAAAAAAAATGCATTCCAAAACTATATGTAGCAATAAAAAATATAAAATATAAATTTATGTTAAAATGGCAATCACACATGAACTTTTTTGCCGTTACATAGTAAGTTATCCATCTTTTGAAGCATACATGTGGCAGTCATGTTTATTAGCTGTCCTACATTGCATTATCTCCTTTTCAAAATCTCTCTGGAGGATGCAAAATGTGTGTGCCGGTTACACAGACACAGGCATGAGCATGTCATGTGAAAGCAGAGGTGGAAGAGGAGGTTAGGAGTTTAGAGTATACTGAGCAGACAGCGCTCAGAGGTGCGTTCCAAAGCCTCTCCGCTTACTACGTTGTGTGCCATTTGTCTGGGTTAACATGACAGTCCATGACATTGTGCCAAATTTTTGCAGCGTACACCCCTTCATGGCAATTGTATTCCCTGATGGCAGAGGCCTCCTTTAGCAGGATAATGTGCCCTGCCACACTGCAAAAATTGTTCAGGAATTGTTTGAGGAACATGACAAAGGAGTGAGTTTATCAAGATGCAGGTTTGAAAAAGTGGCGATGTTGCCTATAACCACCAAACATATTCTAGCTCTCATTTATTTTCAATTGACTAAATAAATTATAGCTAGTATCTGATTAGTTGCTATAGGCAACATCTCCACTTATTCAAACCCACAGCTTGACACATTTACCCCAAAGCGTTTAAGGTGTTGACTTGGCCTCCAAATTCCTTAGATCTCAGTCCTGTCAAACATCTGTGGGATGTGCTGGAAAAACGAGTCCGAGCCATGGAGGCCCCACCTAGCAACTTACAGGACTTAAAGGATCTGCTGCTAACGTCTTGGTGCCAGACACCACAGGACACCTTTAGAGGATGTGGAGTCCATGCCTTGACGGGCCAGAGCTGCTTCGACGGCACGAGGCAGACCTCCACAATTTTAGGCAGGTGGATTCAATGTTGTGGCTGATCAGTGTATATTTATATACTGTACATAGTTCCACAATGTGGAAATATTACATATATATTGAGCAATCGATACATATTGTGCAGTCTTTCCACATTGTAATCAGTATACAGTTTTATTAAAGTAGAAGGGCTAAAATACTTTCCCACCCCTAGTTTATTAAATTATTTTTAAAATTTTATTTAGTAGGCTTTTTGGCACATATTGAATGCTTGATTTTGATGCCCATGTGTACGAGATCTTAAAATTATTATCCAAGTTGCATTTCTACAGCTTATAAATATACTGCACATCTATGAGGGGTAATTCCTGGCTTAAGAAAATATACAGATATCATAGTGGAGTGGAAATTTAATGGTGTTTACTAATGAAATAGGGAATAATAGAGATAACAGCATAGACTGTTTTTACAACTAAACTTTTGTTAGTGAGCTGCTAAAACCTGTATGCTATATTATGATTATAATAATATTATTTTCAGTTGCACTGTGCTATCCTTAATGTTTCTGCAGATATAAACAACTCACTGTTCCAGTCCTGCTAGACAGGTACTACGGTATTTTGTTTACTAATCTTCTGAATATTTGAATAAAAGTAAGTTGTAAATGTACCATACATACAGTACATCGTGCATATCTTTATTACACAGTGAGCATATGTGATATATTATAAAGCTATATGAACTGCTTGAGTATTCGTCTAGTCAACTTAAATGCCTAAAACATTATTAAAATTATCACATACATATTGCTTTCTATTATACAAACATGCAAATTCTATGTTTCTATGTAAAATATCTCAATAAGTGTATACTGAGTATATGTCCTCAGAAGATAAATCAATAATCTGCTAGTTTCATACACTTAGCATACAAATACACTGGCACATATATTCTCCAATAAACACCAATACAACATTAGATCAAATAGATTACATATAATGAAAGTTATAATCGCATAGTTTCTTACTATGTTGTATCAGTTATGATAAAACATATATTTCTCACATCTATTCATGTCTTTCTAAGATGGAATCTTTTATTGATTTTATCAAAACTATTTACTAAAGATTTGCGCAGACCTCCATATATTGGATTTGGTTCTGAAACCAGTTTTGTAATTTGCTTCATAAGTTTGGGTTTTAGTTGTGGATCTGGTTTTCATTAAAAATGGTTAAAACAAGTCAAATCTTGTAATTTTGTGCTGTTTTTGATCCTACATTTGCACTTATATAATTAGTATCATTTACATTTACTGCAGTGGCACTAATAAAAGCTCATTCAATGGAAAGCAGTTTTATTAATTTTCATTGTAGAAATGAATATGCACCAAGGTGGACCTCTCCCAGAAGTTTAATGGTTTGAGAAAGACAATGGATATATTTGTTATTCTCGACATTAGACACCATGGGGTAAATGTATCAATCTGCGGGTTCTTCAACACCCGCGTGTTCGGCGATTAAATTTCAAGCGACGCTGTATTGTAAAGGGTTAACGTCCCTTTACAATGCAGCGCCGCTTGAAATTTAATCGCGGAAGAGGCTGAACACGCGGGTGTTGAAGAACCCGCAGATTGATACATTTACCCCCATGTGTGACACATTATAGACGGGGTGCCGCAGCAATGATAAAAGCTCATTAAATGGATAACAGTGGCATTAATAAATTGTCATTTTAGAAAAGGAGACACACAATGATGGACCTCACACAGAAGTAAAATAGTAGGAGAAAGATAATGAACATATTGGTTATTCTCAATATTAGACATCATGTGTGACACATTGTAGAAAGGGAGAGTTGTGACTGTAAGAAAAGGTCATTTTAGAGAAGATACAACAAGATGGGCAAAGTCCATCATGGAATTGTCCTTTGGTAATCCAACCCACCAATATGTTAAGTGACAAGTATAGTTTAACAAACCAAATACTTCAGCGACAGGGAATTTCACTTTTGTGGCGGAAGTACTTGATTGTTTGGGCCCTCATAAAATTAAAACATTTTAGTTTACTGCTTGTTGAACTGTAGAATAGATAAGGATTTTAACAATTTACTAATGGGCTTTAGGCTAACAGTGGTCATCTTCCTCAATGTTGACAGTGTAATCACCCTCATTAACATCCTCATCATTGATGTCAATATCATCATCATACAATATTACTTCATTCCCACTGGAATCCAGCATTACAGATTACTTGTAATTGGCGGGAATAGTTGTGTTCCTCACACAATTTGTAGTTAATTTTGATGAACAAGAGTTTTTTTTCTTCATTTTTGGAAAGTAGCCTCCTTCAATGATCGCACAAAATGTTCTCGGCTGTGCTAAACACTCTTTCAGAGTACACACTGCAGGTTGGGCAGTTTAAGTGCACCATAGCTAATTTGTACAGTGGGCTCCAAATTGCAGAATTCAAAGGGACTTTATGAGATGCTAATTTGTGCATTATCGTTTAAGTAATACTCCACCATTCTACTAATGCAAGGTGTATCAGATTGAGATGTAGTAGAGGTCTCAATGTATTTGGGTATAATAATCTTTCACATTGGTGTTCTGTGTTTACTCATAATCTGTGAGACTCTTAGAAATGCTAATTTTTTTTCCTGGCAGTATCAATTTTAGGAAAAGCTAAAGCAGGGGATGTGTCATGTGCGACTTGAGCTGACAGCTTGCTCACAATGAGTTGTTTACATCTCAAGATTTGTGTCAGTTGGAAAGAAAGGCATTACACGTGATTCAAACCTGGGATCAAGCATGTTTGCCAAAATGTAGTGATCCAATTTCAAGATGCTGCAAATTGTTGGGTATCGGTGAAACAAATAAAGAACCTTCTACAAGGCCAACATACTTAACAGAATTGTTTTATTTCATCTCCTCCTTCAGCTTCTGTAGCTGCTTTTCCATTAGTTTGATTAGGGTATGACTTGACTCAGGTTAGCAGTATCTGAGCTCACATAATTTGTTAAAATTTAGAAAGGATTCTCCAGTGTGCTGGTGTAAGGTAATAGTCCCCCCCCCTCTCCCTATCTCATGGTTTGATGTGTAGATCTTGATGGCTTGTTGCTGTTCTTCCAGTAATTGTACTACCAAGTTTATTGTGTGTGCAAACAGTGGTACATGTTGAAATTCACTGTGTCGTAATGCGCACCCAATGCTCGCTCAGCTATTGCCATTGAAGAATCCTGAGGAGAGTCTTTGTGGGTGAGCCTTTTTTGCTATGACATTCCTGAGTTTTTTGAAGAGACTGACCTCATCATGTTTCCTAGTGTTGCCAGTGATATAGAGAGTAGATGAAAGGATTCTGAAAGAATGAGGAGGAGGATGATGCTACAGGTGCTGCTGCTAAAGATGATACACTTACTCATTAGGCTGTCATGGTCATGTAGTATTTTGTTTGACCAGTACCACTTGTCCACATAACGTTAGTTAAGTAGATAGTCAATGCCATTTTACAGGACTGAATGACTGTATATACACTCCCAATACAGCTGAGTTACTGTTCAGGAGAAATGAAATTGGTAGCGTGGACAGCTGACCTCATCTAATCTGCTAAATCCTGATACATTGATGGTGGACCCTGGAAATACATCCAATGGTAACATAGCTGTCGTGGCTTTAGTGTGACAGGATGCTGGCTGTCATGCTTGGTTCCACTTGCAAACAGTTGTTTCACAGACTGTTGTTTAAAACTATGCTTAGTTTTCTTGGTCCCTTTCTGAATATAAGATTCACCCTCAGCCACAGCAGCCCTAGCGCCAAAGCATTCTTTTTTGGAATCATGATTTCATTAGAGGAGTCCGTTTGCATTTGCTAATTGGATGCTGGACTACGTACTGATAATGAGGATGATTAAGGTGTTGACGGAGAAGATTGCATGAGGTATCTATCCATTCTGATGCTTGACTGCTTGTTACGATACTTCTTCCTGCTTTTGATAAATCAATGGAATAAACTCACTGCAAATGACGTAACAGATTAAAGATGCCTAGATGTTCAGCTTCCCTACCTCTACTCATTGTTGTGTCACAAAGGCTACAGATGCCTTGACAAATGTTGTCTGTGTTATTATAAATATAATTCCACACGCAAGAGTTGGATTTTTTGTCTTTTCCCCAGGCATGACAATGCACTTATAGTGAGATTGACAAACATGAATGTTTGAATTTGGTACCACTGGTGGCTGCCTTATTTGGAAAAAATAAACAGCATCCTCATTATCTAGGTCAAGAAAAACACATTCGTCCAAAATTATTCCCCCATATCCTGTTGCTGATTTGCATGTTCCCAAATAGCATCCTGAATAAATCATCATCATTACTACTTATCCTCCACCTCAAAAGCCTACCAGCCATCCATATAACCTGCTCCTTCCTTGCTGTCCCTACCTCCCACTTCCCTGTTTGTGCTCCTTGTGCGCTTGCTCCCCTCCCCTGACTCCTCTCGTGCTTAATGTCTGTTTCCCCTCCCTTTAGTATGTAAGCTCTTACGAGCAGGGCCCTCTTCCATTCTGTCTCAGCACCATTTCTTCTTCTCCAACATCACTGTGCTTGCTTCCTTGGAGCTTTTGGAGTCTTGGTTTTACTCGGCTTGGCTCTCTACCCCTGTATGGTCTACTGTTTTTTATTATATTTTGTATTTTGTGTAGCGCTGCAGAAACTGTGGCGCCATATAAATAAAGATGAATAATAATAATAATAATCCTCACTTTTCCAAATGGTTGAGAAATTTTGGAAGAAGGCTGCTCTATAACTTGTGTCCGAATCTGAACTTTCAGACTCACACATAGCACTCATGGACAGCCTTGGACTTTCCTCAGGATTCTGTGAGCCAACAATTTGTTCCTCTGCCTCAGTTTTCTATTAATGCACTGACGTAGCTCTTTTAACGGTGACAGACCTACACTTGTAGCAAGAAAGTATTCCAATTAATACAATTGATTAGTTAAAAAAAAATGCTTTGTTTGTTTTGGATTGTGCTGTCATACACAGCACACTGATTTTTTTAGCTGCTTGCTAGTAGAGATATGTTGCTTCTCACAAAATCGCCTTCAGATTCAAATACTTTGATTTTAAAAGCACTTACTGTAGTGGACTTGTGATGTTTCCATTGAATGTAATGCCCTAGAGCATTTTTCTTCTGAATCCTAATTAAAATAATAAGTTGCATTTTATTTATATTCATTAGATACTTCAATATTGCTGTAAAGTAACTTCTTTGTTAAGCTTGTCCAAAATTAAAATACACAGAAAAACTTGTAAATTAAGTCAATCATAATCCAGTAATAAAGTTGTAAACTGTCACCACTCTAACATTTTCTAACTGATTATTTTATATTGCTGTTTAAGTTAGTGAGAATTAAAATCAGCATTGAAATACAGACAGTGCATCCTAAGCTATCCAAATGTTTACATATGGTTAAATTAATTTGTTTGATATGTTTGCTGGTATTACTGACAGATACTTCAAAAGCAATAAAGTGTTTGTAAGCCATATTGGGTTTATGGGTATTTAAACCCAAATCAGCCATCCAAAGGGAGAAAGATCAAATACATAATGTATCAGTCCTCATAAATTATTTAGAGCAATCTAAAAAGCATTAAGGCCCTCTAGTAAAAACACTTAAAAGGATTCATGATTTTACATTTACAGAAGCTAGACCCAATAATAAGAATATACAGAAATGGAAGATAAATCAATGGAGCAGAATAAGTCACATATGAGATTTGGCTCCGGAATATAAATATTGTTGTAAAGCAATATATATACGGGGACCTCAAAAGAAGCAAATTTCTTTTACAATGTTCTCAGACCAAGAGAAAGAAGAGGAGAAAAGATAATTCATATATAAATAATTATTGAAACCCAAAGGTATTTCCAATGTATTTAATATATTCCTTTCTGAAACTTAAAAATCATATCTAAAGAGGAGATGATTATCTTTTACTCAGAACCCAACCACTTTGACCTATTTGTAGAAATGAATCAATATATATATTTTAGGGGCTCTATCTATCATCTTGAAGGATGAAGATTTGAATTGGCTCACAAATTTGGAAATATTATAGAATGAAATAAATTTTTCTGATTTAAATAATCTAACTTTGAAGAAGTATTATTGTATATGATATTAATAAAATATGAATTATAATTGAAAGCAAGATCGTTGATACTGGGATGAGTAAATTCAAATTTAAATTGGATTCTATACTCCCCAGTATAAAGACTTTCTGTTGGATGTTTCTACAAGACTGTTATAGAAGATTTGTGTTCTGATTCTTCTTAAAGAAAAATAAAAGTATGTTGAATATAACTTTATCCGAACAAAAGGTTTTGGGAGTGTTAGTAGATGACCCAATAATAATTATCAAAGCTGCATATAAAGGATGGGTAATAATAATATAAGACATTAATGAATGTTTAAATTAAGCCATTTGCTCATTTGGAAATATAGACTATTACACCAAACTGGGTGATCTCTCATTTGAAATTCCAGTAATTATTTTACAATACATTTAAACAAAGATGTGACTGAAGAGGTGATTTACAAAATGTGTCAAGCACTTTTTATATGCACCTAATACTAATACTAATTCCTACCTTCTGCCTCTTTTTGAAATTTCACAAACATCTCGATAATGGCTAATGTATTTTTGAAAGATATATACCATTGGTTGGCAATTGATGTCAAATTGCTTTATATCCATATTTCCTATAACTTTGGCATTGCAGCAATAAATTATTATCTTGGACAAGAAGATTGGTTCTTGGAGGGACAAAGGGGATTTATTTTGGAATTTATTTGGTGTATTTTCATAGATAATTATTTTGTATTTTTGTGGTTTTACTTCTAGATTCTTAGTACAGCCATGGCATATTTGCCCCCAGTTATGCTAATTTGTATGTGGCCCAGTGTGTCTGTATGCTCTGTAGCTTACCACCTGGTGAACTGCCACAAAACAAATTTATCTTCCAAGTCGGCTCGATACTTTCGCGCTCCCTCGGAAGTGAAAACGAGACAAAACGTCATTGTTTCATTGTCGGATCTCGTGAGTTTTGGATTCTATAAGTACCATCCTCCATGGAGATGCGTTGCCATTTCACAGAGAGACATAATAGGACTGTCAATGTTCTTCAAAATCTGCAGTCACAGTGTACTGTGTTGCTATAGCTCACACAGAAACAGGAGAGGTCCCAGTGTTGTTGACAGTCTACAGTCTACATGCCATTGCTTCATTGCCATTTGTCATTGCTGAAATTGAAATAATAGTGCTGTCTGTGTTCTTCAAAATCTGCAGTCACATTGTACTGTGTTATCAAAATGGATCACAGCAGTACACAGAAAACCAGGAGCACCAAGCAACTGCTGACACTGGTCATGATGATAGTAATCCCGCTACATCATCTTCTAAAGCCTATGATAAAGTGCATAGTGTTTTTAAGTCAGGAAAACTAAAATGTAAAAGACACCTTTTACCTTGGTCAAGAATAGAGACCTGTAATCCAAGCAAAGTTATCTGCAGAAAAAAATTAAATTGCCAACATGCCATTCTATACACGCAGTGGCAAGGAAAGAATCAGACCTTCGCCTTTCTCTATGAGTGCCAGTTCTGCAACTGTCACTGAGCCATCTTCTTGTAAAGACAGTCATGACCAAGCGAGACTTTGTCTTTCTGACTCAAAAAGTGGTGCCCAAATACTTTTACATGTAAAAGCCGAGCTGGAAGAAAACAGTATGGCATTAGAAGAAAATGTATGTTCAGATTCAGAAATCACACAAATCCCTGAGGATAGTCCATCCACCAGTGCTATGTGTAAGCCTGACCTTTCTGATACTGTACCCATAAAGAAGCCTCTTTTCAGCATTTCTGCAGATGTGTGGATTAGCAGCCCCCAAGTGTAGCCGCATATTGAGGATGCCACTTTGATTATGCAACAGGATGAGGGGGATATTTGTGTAGCTGACGACGGTGCTAATGAGAATGTTGATAACCATGATGATGTCTGTGTAAGTCCTGCACCAGAGAAAGCAGTTTTTGCACGTGATTAGAAGGCGGCCATTATCATGCCTGGGCATAAGACCAAAAAATCCACCTCATATGTGTGGAATTATTTTTGCCCAAATCCTGCTAACAGTTGTCTAGCCATTTGTAGCATTTGTAAAGCCACAGTCAGTAGAGGTAGAGACCTTACCCATCTAGGAACCTCATCCATGTTATGCCATTTGAAGCGAGTTCATGGCAAATGGTTGGGAAAATCTGAAACTTTTGGTAAAAAAATAACAAGAAGTCCAGCATCAGCTAGGTCCCTCCTCTCAGCTAGATCCCGGCACCTCCAATCTACACACTCAACACCTTCCTCATTAATATCCTCAGTAGCGATCGAAGTTAGTCTTGCATCCAAGTTGCTAAGGCTAAATGACTCCTTCGCTATCCAAGATTCCTCAGAAGAATTCCTGAGCGTTCTTCCCACTGCTGCTGCTGGGGGCAGATCTTTATCCCAGAAGCAGACCAAGAAGACGACTAGTAGTAGTTTACAACAATTGACTGTTAAACAATCCTTTGCAAGAGGAAGCAAGTATGAAAGCTGTCACCCAGTTGCAAAGCGGATCACAGACGCCGTGGCGACTATGCTATTATTAGATCTGCGTCCAATATCCACTATTGATGCAGCTGGTTTTAGACAGTTTATTGAGGTCTTGGGTCCCTGTTACCAAATTCCATCATGACAGCATGTTGCTAGAAAATGACAGGGACATGCAGGAGAGGCTGTCTGTGGCCCGTAAAATATCTGGACATTTTCGGCATTCGGCAACAGCATGTAGGAGATTGCAGCAGCTACTAGAGCAATTTAATTTGCCCTGCCACCAACTGAAGCAAGAGGTGGTATTAAGGTGGAATTCCATCCTGTATATGCTTCTGAGGATGGAGGAACAGCGAAAAGCCATCCACGCTTACTCCACAATGACATTGGGAAAGCAGTGGGAATGTATTTTACTCAAGTGCAGTGGAGAATAATTTCCGTGTTGTGCAAGGTGCTGAAACTATTCGAAGTAGTCACCTGTAAAGTGAGTTCAGACACTGCTAGCTTGAGCCAAGTGATTCCCTTAGTTAGACTTTTGGTAAAGCAGCTTGAGAAACTGAAGAAGGAGCTGAAATAAAGCAATTACACAAAGTATGTCAGACTTGTAGATCAAGTACTTTTGTCGCTTCGCCAGGATCCAAGAGTTATCAAAATCTTGAAATCAGATCACTACGTTTTGGTGACTGCGTGATCCTCGGTTTATGTCTTCTCTTTGTTTCCAACTGACCTAGATATAAACAGATGCAAGGAGCTCCTGGTGAGCAAGATGACACCTGAAGCGTTACGTGACAGGACGGCGTCCCCTCCTTCAGTTTCTTGGTTAACTGCTGCTTGGAAAAAATGTAGCTTTCCCAAGAGGCCCAGGGATGATGCAGATGACTCAGCAGAACATTTTGACATCTGGTCTGGTCTAAAAAAAATTGACCAAAAACGTGGCACCTCTGCCATAACTCCACCTGAACCTACTACCAACATCCAAAGGATGGTGAAGGATTATTTTAACGACAGCATAGAAAGAGACACATCACACAGTCCCTTTACATACTGGGAGGAAAAAAAGGCCATTTGGAGACCCATTTACCAACTCGCTTTGCACTACCTAGGCTGCCCACCCTCCAGTGTGTACTCGGAAACAGTTTTCAGCGCAGCTGGGAACCTTGTCAGCGATCGGCGTAGAAGGCTACTTCCTCAAAATGTGGGAAAGATGATGTTCATCAAAATGAACTACAATTTCCACGAGGCAGGCCTTTCCCGCCAATTACATCAGTAAGTACAGAGACTTCTGTAATGGTGGATTCCAGCACAGATGAATTAATAATTTGTGAGGATGATGTACACACTGATGAGGATGAGGCTGAGGATAATGACATGTTGCCACAGTAGAGTTAATTAACTGCACTGTTAGCTTAGGTGCCTTAAGGCCATTGTTAACTTGTTTTGTGGGGGCCCAAACAGACCAAGCACTTCAGCCACAAAAGTGGCACTCCTTGTAGCTAAAGTGCTTGGTTTGTTAAACTGTACATGTGTTTCAATATCTTACATAAGGGTTGGTGGGAGGGCCCAAGGACAATTCCATCTTGCACCACTTTTCTTTTCTGCAACTGCCGTGTGCCAATGTTACCTAGATGTTTTAGTAACAAAGAACAATGTTGCTGGCAGAAGTAATGTAAGCATGAATGTCAAAATAGACGTGTATATGTATTACTCAAACCTTCCACTTTGCTGCTGTTTCATCAGTATTGCACAAAGTGTTTGTAATCTGCACTTTGCGTCACAAGATCCTAGCTGTATTTTAATTTTTTGGGGGTTGGTTCTGATTCTAAGCTCGGTGATGACTCTGCGTTTTTCTGTGAATGTCAATGGCTCTTTTTAGTGCATTTTTGTTATGAGTCGCGGCTTCCCGACGGGCCCCCGCGGCTCCCTTCCGGGCGTGACGACCGGGACGTCCCTTCCGCCCTCCACGTCCCGGTTACCTGGGCAACAACCGGGACACTCCTTCTCCTCTGCTGCAGCGCCCAGCCAGCGGTCATACAGCCGGGCACATGCGCGCAGAAGAATATAACTTTCTTTTCTGTTTTTTTGTATTATATTAGCACAGACTAGTCCTCAGTGTGTAGGCATTTAGTCAGTGAGATGTATTGGATATTGGCACGGGGTAGAATGATCAGGTGCTATGCACATTTTATATTACTGGCTATTAGTGCAGTGGGAGGGGTCTCGCTGGCACTCTACTGCTATTGGTCCTTTCACTATTTAAGGCAGTGAGGACAGAGCCTCACTGCCAGTTATAGCTCCCAGTGTACCTAGGCTCCTGTTCCCTGCTCCTGTACTGTATTCTAGTTTGGACTTCCCGTCTATGACCCCTGGCTTTTTTCTGGACCTTGTTGTATTGCCTGTGACCCCTGACCTCGGCTCGTAATCTGGAATCGCTGTCTGCTGCTGGCCCTTGACCTTTGCTTGGATCTCACGCTGCTGTGTACTACTTTACGCTACTCCTAGGTTCTCCCCAGTCAGTGCACATTTCACGACTCTCCGTTCGTCTGGAGCCAAGTCTGTCCCCTCCACTAGGGGCTCCAGCGAACACCAGACTTCGGAGCAGACTACGGGTTTTGTCGTGCTGACTGGAGGGGTTCCTAACAATTTTCTTTAATAAGATCTGATATACTCACGTCAGAGTGATTCAACCTATTTTTGGACAACTGCCGGATTTACCCTTCTGAATTTTGTTTTCAATCATCTTTTCAATTGCTTCTCTTTCATATGCGTGACCACATACTTTGTTATTCACTGGGTTCACCATCTCTAACTGTGTTATAAGATTGCTCTGGGTAACGGTGATCTCATCTTCATTTTCCAAAGCTTTGTCTGCAGAGGCACGTGATGCACCCATTTGTTTTCTCAGGTCTCTTAACTGTTTTTTTAAACTGGACATATTTATTGTCCTGCCTCAGGGCCTCCTCTGTATTATTCTTCTGAAGCGCAGTGTATCTGTCGTGTTCAAGCTCTCTTAAATCCGGGATCTCCTCCGGTGGGTCATGTTTTAATTTAAGTACGGTCTCCTCAACTGCGTCTATATATTGGTTTAAATCTCTGTTCAATGCAGCGTATTCCACGATGACCGATTCCATGCTGCCCACATATTCCGTGTCACAGTCTGTCTGAAGCAGATGTAGTGCCACTCCAGTTGTAATATCCATTCCTGTGTCTACATACGTTTGGGAGTTCTTCAGGTATGAGAGGGAGGTATCCATAGAAGAAAAGGAGATTAAAGAGGAGGCACGAGCAGTCATGGTTTAATAATGTAGAGTTCATTGACAGCACTGTTGGACTTAAGGCAGCTAAGCTATTGGTAGCTTGTTTTGTGGGGGCCTAAACAAACCAAGCACTTCAGCCACAAAAGTGGCACTTCTTGTCGCTGGAGTGAATAGGATGGTCCAACTGCGCTCAATACGCTCGGCGGGTGATCGGTGGGAGTGTCAGTAGACCGGTGCCTGTGTAGCATTGCGTGCCGCACGTGCGCGGCTCGTGACGGATAAGAAATAAAGCTACATAGTGATGCACTGCATGGCGGTTTAATAGAGATTAAAGGAATACACTTACATAAAGATAACTTGATATTGAGCACGTAAAACTGAGTACAGGTTAGAGGGAGTGGTAGTGTCTCCGACGCGTGTCGCTGGAGTGCTTGCTTTGTTAAACTGTACATATCCTTTTCAATATCTTATATAAGAGTTGGTGGGAGGGCCCAAGGACAATGTCATCTTGCACCACTTTTCTTTTCTACAACTGCTGTGTGGCAATGTTTCCTAGATGTGCTATGAACTGCCCTGTGTTTGTGTCGTTACTAAAATAAATTGTTTGCAATAATAACATGAATTATAGGTTAGGGTTCTTTATTTAATGGTAAAGTAGATAAGTTAAAGTAGAATATTATGTGATTTTCAACAGATATTACTGTTGTTATAACTTTTAAAGGGGATTTATTCGGCTGTCAATTTCAATACTGAAAGGAATGTAGGAGGTGGGAAGAAGAACTTAAATGTCAATTGCTGGATTTGGAACCTGATTGGTTTAATTGTATTTAAATACCTGACAGGAAAGAGAATCAGCTTGATCCCTGGACAAAGCACAGGTGAAACGCACGTTGGGAAAGGCGGCAGTGTCTTATAGATGCTTCCAGGGACCTCCTTAATTATATGTGTCCATGGTTAAACAATATATAGTTGCATAGTAGCAACAATTTCAAAAATGAGATCTTCTTCAATATTAGAGAAATATATGGATTCAAAAAGAGGACAGAGTAATGACCTTAGTTAGCACTCCAGTTACATATAATTGTCGCGTTAATACATTAAATTTTTATTGATATGCATTAAAAATAATTGGTATAGGTATACTACCAAATAAAAAAAGCGAAATATTAAAAATTGAATAGTGTTGAAAGTAAAGATTTAAAAATTATTAATTGACCCTGTGGTGGAGCCGATCTGGATCTATATAACACTTCTAAGAAAAAAGTGTACTGATAAGGGATCTATTGTGGATATAGGTACAAAATAAGTATTGGCTATTATTTAGTCCATATTAGGCAAATAGGATACTAAACATTTATACAGTATCTCCATTGTGACAATGTATCATATTGCATAGGGCTAAATAATTGTATATTTTTATATGAACTATAGATGGCAGTAATGCCTGATCTGTTCCTCCACAATGTTGATCCACTAGAGAGTCTTCTTGATAAAGTATATCTTAATGTACAAAAGAGACAAAGCTGTGCCTATATATATTAAAGCATTCCTAAACCCAGAGTCTTATATACTGTATTACCAGGTTGCCAAGCATGTAATTGTATTCTTAGATATATGCCTGCTTGCACTGGTAAATTATAGCTCAAGGTGTCCTACCATAGTGCATATCTGTATAAGAGTATCTACAGTTTATGCCACTGAGATTATACTTCATTGGTATTCATATGCATTATTAATTTGCTAGGTATTCATGATATTGAGTGTTACAGGGATTACATGTGTTGTAATCTATCTCTTTAAGTAACACTAATCTGTTTAGGCAGCGCTAAGCCACTTGGGATACAAAGGAATTTGCATATATAGTGATAAATATCTTTAGGTAGCGTTGGTCTCTTTAGTTAGCACTAAGCCACTTAAAGTATTCCCCCATGTCATCTGCTAATAGGATATTGTGGTGGGATAGCAGGTATTTAAGGCGCTAATTAGCATTCATGAAAGAAGTCTCACTATCAGTTAGTAATGTTTTCTCGAGCGGCAGAACGCTGCGATTGGCCCCGCCCACTTCGGGTCTGACGTCACTCAGCGTGACGTCGGCCCGACGTACGTTTCGCCATACTGCTTAATCATGGAAATAATTTTTACATCTTTACTTTCAACACTATTCAATTTTTAATATTTTGCTTTTTTTATTTGGTAGTATACCTATACCAATTATTTTTAATGCATATCAATAAAAATTGAATGTATTAATGCGACAATTATATGTACCTGGAGTGCTAACTAAGGTCATTACTCTGTCCTCTTTTTGAATCCATATGTTTACGTATGTGACCCTAGCACCCCCTCATATAATATATAATATAATTTATTCTATTGATTTACTAGTGAGGTAGGGTACTATCTTGTGCAGAGCGGTTTCCCGTTGCCCCTTTCCCTATTTTTCCTTTGACATTATATTAGAGAAATACGCAGAAAAGAAAAGTGGCTGTTAATAAAAATAAACTAATAGAAAAGTGACTGTTAACAATAGACCAATGTTTAAATGTAGTGCTGATGCTATATTAAACTGAGACTGAATAGCACAGAGTTATGCACTACGAGTAGACTACGAACAATTAATTGTGGGACAGCATTCCATGCGTTGCTGTCAGAGTTGTGAATGAACATTTACAAATGTGTCTGATTAGCTGACTTTTTTGACGGAACAGCTGTAACTGATCTCATGGAAGGATTGAGTGACTTAATAAATCAAATACAGTGTTGAGATTGATAGCTAATTTTTAGAAAGGATATACCAAAATCTATTAATATTTTTTACATGAGAATGTGCTGCTTGTACTATAGAGATGACTGCTCAAAGGTATCACACATGCTGTTTTTAGAAATGGTGAATGGATTTTCAGGATGAATGATTATCTGACTTTCCGAATAACATTAATACAAAGTTATTAGCAGCTTGGATTCTGTAAATACAAAGGGGTGGCATGTGGCCTCTCTTGGGCATATGCTGGCCTGCTGAGTATCCTAAATTAACTTCAGTTAGGGATTAAGGTATACTTAATTTGGGTGGATTATACAGGCTGGGGGCGTGGGTTTAGTGTTAATGTTATTTAATCTAAATTGTGGCTAGTTTTAATGTTATTGCAAATACATGAACAAGGATTATGTGTGCTTATAAGTATATTTGACAATGTATGCTCTGCAGGGGGTTAGGGCATGGGGCAGTGGGATCAGAGAGACTCAGTATATGTGTTTTTTGTATGTGTTCTAGTGCATCTGATAAGGAGCTAAAAATTCTTTCCTGGAATGTGCAGGGCCTAAATAATGCTGTGAAACGTTCTCTTGTGCTACGACAAATTAGAAAAAATGATTCTGATATTGTTTGTTTTTTGGAGACTCATCTACACAGTGAAATAGTATTAAAAAAAGCATGGGTGGGTAGGGTGTACCACTCTACACACACAACTAATTCTCGAGGGATCTCTGTATTGGTGCATAAAAGTCTCGGCTTCTGCTTGGGAAAAATTCAGGTGGCTGCAGGGGGAAGGTTTGTGCTGATGAAAGCCGTCATTAATTGGGTTCCGGTGATACTGTTAGCTGTATATATACCCCCACCATACAATAGTGAGGTATTAAGGAAGTGTGGAGAATTCATGGCAATGTTCCCAGAGGTTCCTACTATTTGTATAGGGGATTTCAATAATGTGATAAATAAAGAGGTGGATAGATGGCGAGAGCAAAATGTTGTAATTGGTCAATCTAAGTCGGCCTTTTCTGCTTTGGTGGATGAAATGGGGCTAGTAGATGTATGGCAACTGAGGCACCCAAAAGAGGTCCAATTCTCCTGCTTTTCTACATCATACAATGCATTTTTTAGATTTGCTGTCGCACTCTCTGGTACCGTTGGTAAGGGGGATGGAGTATATAGGGCTAGGGGGATCTCTGACCATTCGCCTCTGTTTGTTTATTGATTTTGCCATTGATAGAGGCCAGTCATTTTGGAAATTAAACCCCTTTTGGCTTTTCTTGATGGGTACAGGAGCGACACTGGTGACACAGTGGGAAGGTTTCTTTGTGGATAACCCTGTAACAGCACGGCCACTGATAGTTTGGGAAGCTTTTAAGGCCTTTTTGAGGGGGACATTAATTGCTGGTGTAGCTGGAATTAAAAAGTCGTCTAGATTAAAAGAACAGACATTAGAGAAAACTTGTAAATCATTAGAAGCACAATACATAGAGGCTAAAACTGATGTTGCAAGGCAAGCTTGACAGTTGGCCCAGAGGGCGTCTTTTTGTTATATTATCTGTTTGGTCCCTGGGGTGAGTCTGCTGCCAATTTCCGGTTTTTCTGCATCTATCATGCTCCACACACAGAGACAGAATAGGCTACTTAAGATAGGGAACATATTCTCTACCAAAGAGAGAATCTTAGAACCTGAGGTTCATGCAAATACATTCTGCGACAATTCCTTGAGGTATGAAAAACTATTGATACTGGAAATTAAACAATGGTGGGAGCATACCACATTGACAAAGTATTTGGAAAATAAAATAGTTCCTAGGGGTCTATGTATTTCGAAAACACCTACCCTTAATCTAGATGACCCAGGTTTTCTTTCTAAGTGGAATGACATACTAGAGATATGCTCACGCGCACTTATACAACTTATTATAGATAACAGAGAGCAATCCCTCTGAAAAATAGAGGAAGAAATCCTACTTATTGAAGAAAGGTTTAAACCTATGAAAGATCTTGAAGATTTCATTAACCTTGAAACACTAACCAAAGATAAACTACAACGAATAGAGGACAATATTATTAAAACTAAAGAAAATAAATTTCTTAGAGATCTAAAGGACTACGACACAAGCTGTACTGTGGGGCAAGACACTCATTACCATCCAACAGATCCCAGGAAACAGCCTACTAATCGTAAATTAGGCCTACCGAATACAAATTTCAAGATAAACTCCAAACACCACTATAGAAAAGTGCCTAATACACAATATTCGTTTGATAATACCAGCTCAAGCGGCACCTACCGTAGAGCCAAGTCACCTCTAATCAAATATCCACCTCCACACACCAATAAGAAGAGGGTGTATAAACCCCTTAATCCCAACAGTTGGGAGTGTGATGCTTCAACCCGAGACTCGTCAAAGTATGAAGATGTAGTAAGAAGAGGCTTCCATAAAGGGTCAGAGAAAGCATTTAGTGAGCTTAATAATACTAAACAGGAATTTATACATAAGCTTACAACTTTGAGCACTAAGGAAGCAGATGATCAGTTACTCCTGCGGCAGTCTTTAGATGTTGTAGATACTGAACAAAACATAGACATTTTTTTAGAACTAGCCACGAACTTCTCACCCTCAGCTCCATGGAGCTTGTTGACTGCATCCATACAACCATGCCTGAAAAGAAGAAGGGATTCTATAAATCAAGAAGATGTAGAGGAGGTCAAAGACACAGGGGCAAGACCAAAAACAAGGAAACAGACCTAATTCAAAGTGGAATCTTCAACCTTAGTCAGACCCAACTCACTGCTCCACAAAAGCAGGTATTGGGTAAAGGTTTGAAATTCGCTCCCGACAAAGGACTAAACAAGTTCGATACTTTTATCGACATCCACAAATACATTAGGAAGATCACCCTAAAAAAGTTCTTTGCAGACCCCTCTAGATCTATGGGAAGCAATGTGTCAAACAAAGACAAAAATGATCCCTTTGTACACACAGAATTGAAGAATAATTCTACCTTTTATCCGCGGTATGTTAAGGGCCCGTTTATAAAAACATTTGAACAACTTGTGGAAAAAGATCTGGAAGATCTTAGAATCCACAAGATTGGTTACCATTCAAATATAACTCCAGCTGAAAGATTGGCCATTAAACAATTGGCTAGCAACCCTGAGATCACTATCAAACCAGCTGATAAGGGGGGAGGTATTACTATACTTAATACCACAGACTATCAACAAGAACTACAAAGACAATTGTCAGATGATACTACATATCAACCACTTGTAGGAGACCTAACTATTATGTTTCTGAAGGACCTTCAGTTACTCCTTAGCAGAGCTGCCCTTAGAGTCATTATCAATAAGGAAGAGTACCAATACCTGTCTATACAAAATCCTAGGATTCCCGTAATTTACCACATGCCTAAGATTCATAAAACTTTGCAAAATCCACCTGGTCGACCTATAGTTTCTGGTATTGGTTCTCTTACAACCAATCTTTCCTGCTATATAGACCACTTCCTCCAGCCGTTGGTTGTACTGCAGAAGAGCTACTTGAAAGATACCAGTCATCTTTTAGAAATACTGGAAAAGATACACTGGGAACCAAATTATATTTTGTTTACATGTGATGTGGTCTCACTCTATACAGTGATTGAACACCAAGCTGGTTGTGACCACACAAGGCATATTTTGAATGATCTTTCAGATCTTCCTCTTGAACAGATAGAGTTTCTTGTAGAAGGGATGTCATTTGTCCTTAACCATAACTACTTCTGCTCCAGTGGGACTTACTACAAGCAGGTTCGCGGGACAGCAATGGGCGCAAAATTTGCGCCCAGTTACGCGAACCTGTTTGTAGCCCACTGGGAGAAACAGCACATTTGGGAAAACAACCCCTTCCTGGACCACATTGTGATGTGGCGAAGATTTATAGATGACGTGTTCTGTATATGAAAGGGGGAACGGACACAGTTGGACTCTTTCCTTTTGTATATAAATCAAAACCAACTGAACCTCACATTCACTCATAACATCAGTGAACAAAAAATTGAGTTTCTGGACCTAGAAATCTTTGTGCAAGATAACACAATCTTGACTAAAAACTATTTTAAGAAGGTGGACTGCAACTCGTTTATCCAAACGTCTAGCAGTCACCATCCCAACTGGCTAAACAACATCCCAAAGGGACAATTTACCAGGCTCAGACGCAACTGTAGAAATGTAGAACACTATGAACAACAAGCATCCATTCTGAAAGAAAGGTTTCTGGAAAAAGACTATAACCAAGATGTAGTTGAAGCGGCATACGAACAACTAAAAACAACAGATAGAAGTGTCCTATTTGAGAAAAAGGGCATATCTAATAATCAGGATCTTAAGAAGGGACCAGTTCTTCCTTTTATCACCAAGTATAGCAGGGACCACAGGAAACTTGAACATATTTTTAAAAGACATTGGCATATACTTTTGGGAGATAAAGATCTCCAACAAATTTTACCACCAAAACCTGCCTTTGTCTACAAAAAATCAGATAATCTGAAAACTAGACTGGTCCAAAGTGGAGACGCCCCAGCAAATACGACTAAAGGAACTTGGCTGAATGAGAAAACTTCAGGTTTTTACTACTGTAACCGATGTGTGGCCTGCAGCAGATGCAAAATTAAACAAACCAAACCGGTTACATCATATGCTTCCACTACTACAGGAGAAGTTTTTCCAATTAAGGAGAAAATAACATGTGATACATCTGGGGTCATCTACCTTCTGTCCTGCCCATGTGGCAAACAATACATAGGCCGTACAATCAGAAAACTATCAGTAAGGATAGCAGAACACCAACGTAACATTCTACATGAGATCAAAACGCGCAGCGTTCCAGAGCATTTTTCAGTTTGCCATGAACATGATCCCTCAGTTCTTACCTTTGTAGGCATTTTCAAAGTTAAAAAACCATGGAGGGGAGGAGACTTTGTTAGACTGATCTCCCAACATGAAACCCGTTTCATATATTCTCTAAAGACCCTATTTCCACAGGGTCTAAACATTGACTTTGACCTCAATCACTTTCTATAACCTTCTTTCCTACTTTACTAATAGTTGTACATCTGCTAAAGTGTCCAATTCCAGCAATAGGAGCAGATTTTGTCTATTTTTATTTAGCTTTAGGCATTTATCAAGTTACCCTTTGATATTTATTCCAATACCATCTGATATACTCACTAGAGCTTTTTACTTACAATAAGGAGTTGTTTTAGATACACTAACACTGGATTTATTGATTCACGATCTGCTTCATCTATGAATTTCAAGAGGAGGCTATGAGGAGGGCTCTAGGACCTGACAGATGGGAAATCGGACCAATAAGAGACACCCTACTAGACAGGAGAATACTATTTAAGGCAACAGATACTACTCCTCATTTACTACCATAACACTATCCCTGAGGAAGCCCCTATTGGGGTGAAACGCGTAGGTTACCATACTCGCTATTCTTCATACACATCTCACTGCAGCGGAATCGCCAATACACTTTATGCGCATGCATCTACTGTTTTCCTGTTTCAGCGGGCCTCGAGGAGAAGCCACTGGTCGAGGCAGACTGACAGTGATCTATAGAGACTGTCAACGTGAAACTTTCTCAGATTCGGCTGACCCTGCAGCAGCAGTATCCGGACGGAAAACTTGTGACAGGCAGAGAACGGCAGTGAGCGGGACTTTGATTCACTCAGTTGATTGGAGAACAGGAGATTCGGCTGGATCATCTGGGGAGGAAGGTAAGTGCACTACCTACCCTTCCCAGTCTTGAGTACGGATTTTCATTGTGGATTTTACCTTTGTTTATCTATTTTGCTTGGCACAAGATCTCTACATGCCAGGTACAGGAGTTTTTTTGGCATTGAGTTATTTTTGTTCTAGCTTTAGAACATATATCTATGCGACATCGTGTGTTTATTGAAATTGTTTTAATAGCTACTTGCTATATATTTATGTGATTTATATTTAACTCTGTGATTATTTACCAATACACAATATTGTTACATAAAACAGCTTAGCCTATATTTCTTTTCACTTATTTCCCCCTTTCTTTCCTCTTTTTGCACTGGGGATAAAATTATATGTCTTTGATAAATCCTAATGTAAGTTCCTTTTTTCTAAGCATGTACAATATGCTGAGGGTGATAGAAATGGTAGTTTTCTGGCTTATCGGATGCGGCAGTACTGGTTATTTGCGACGATAGTGGGGTTAAGAGGTATCTGATGTCTGATATTGTTGAGGTGTTTTATAAATACTATACTAATACATATAGGTCACGGGACAGTATGACTTGGCTACATTACAGTCGTATTTGAATATTATTTCTCTTCCTGTCCTCTCCGATGATAGTAGGGAGTATCTGGATTCACCTTTCTCTCTTGAAGAAATTTATATAGTTATTATGTAGCTCCCTAATGGAAAAGCTCCTAGAGTAGATGGAATACCAATCGAACTATACAAAAAATATCGGCCCTTTTTTGTGTCTAAGTTGTTGGATACATTCAGCAAGCTTTGTGAGACTGGCGCTCTTTCCCCTTCAATGGTGGAGGCAATAGTGGTGGTGTGCCTAAGTTAGGGAAGGATCTGTTGTACCCTGAGTCCTATTGTCCAGTTTCACTTCTGTCAAGTGATGTTAAGATTCTGGCTAAACTGCTGGCTTTGAGGTTGAATAGCGTGGTACTGGAATTGATTCATCCAGATCAAACGCGATTCATGCCGGGCAAGTCCACATCTATTAATCTTAGGAGATTGTATACTCTCCTGCAGCTTCGGTCGCCTTCCTCCGAGAGCGAAGTTGTGGTGTCCTTGGACGCAGCCAAGGCGTTTGACTTGGTGGAGTGGCCTTACCTGTGGGAGGTTATATCTCGATTTGGGGTGGGCCCGGAATTTACAAAATGGGTTAAACTCCTGTATTCACATCCAGTAGAGCGGGTCTGTGTTAATGGTCATCTTTCTCAACCATTCCAATTGGGACGGGGCACTAGACAGGGATGCCCATTGTCTTCGGCCCTGTTCGCATTAGCAATAGAGCCGCTGGCCTGTCTGATCCGGCATGATAAAGAAATTGAGGTACTTAAACCAGAGCATAGAGAGGATAAGGTGGCGTTATATGCAGATGATATGCTGCTGTTTCTTTCAGACCATGATACTTCCCTAAGAAATTTGCTGCGAGTGGTTGACGGATTTGTTTTTTTTTCCAGTTTAAAAATTAATTGGGACAAGTCTAGCGTGCTTCCTCTGGGGTGGGAATGTCCCGCGACAATATCAAAAGGCCTGCAGTTAAAATGGTCATCGAAATTCAAATATTTGGGAATATGGATCACTAATACCCCCACTGAGTATGTAGAACTTAATTTGCGACCCCAGATCGAATATCTTACAGAAAAGACTCGTGTGGAGGAAGCTCCTGCTCTTTATTTCTGGCAGGATAAATTTAATTAAGATGGTGGTGCAGCCAAAGTTTTTGTATATACTCCAGCAGTCACCTGTATATATTCCACCCTCCATTGATAGTTATTTGACTTCCTTGGTCTGGGGAGGGGGAAGGGCTAAGGTCAAACTCAACTTGAAACTGTATTATAATGCCTCTCAGATGGCTCACCTCAAGACATGGGTTTCTGATCCCGATTACCATGATTTACACTGGGTGTTGGTTTACCAATTTAATTCTAATCATACTCCCTTACAGTCACTGCTGGCAGGGCGGCTTGGCGTACGGGCTTCCCCGCTCCTGATTCAGGCAATTAAGATTTGGACAATTAGTAACAAAATAATGAGACAGACTGATATTGATCCATGTACTCCTATCTGAGGGGCAAAGAAATTTGAGGAGTTGGATACAGTGGAGGGGGCCAGGCGGTGGTTCCGGTTGGGTGTAGTGGCTGTAGGTCAATTGTATGACACAAATGTACTCAAATCCTTTGAACAGTTGGTTGGGGAATTTTCCGTGCCCAGAACAATGTTTTAGTCTTACCTACAATTGTGATATGCTATAAACACAATGTAAGGGGAAGCCACTGGTGATTGGCATAGCTCCACTGAGAAGACAACTACAGGCCCTGGGTCATATGGGTCTGATTTCTCACATGTACTCATGTCTTTGTGTGAATCCACTGTAGATGATTTGAATGGCTTGAGGAATCAATGGGAAATAGATATTGGTCCTTTATCAGATAAGGAGTGGGGGATGGTTATAGACAGCACTAGTGGTTATAATTCGTCATTAAAATTTCAACAAATACAGGTGTTTGTCCTACACAGGGCTTACCTGACCCTTATTAGACTGGCAAAATTTTGCTCGGAGGGTACCTCTAGCTGCTCGAAATGCAATTCGGAGAATACTAACTTTTGGCACCTTCTATGGGAATGTCCATATGTATAGACCTTCTGGCGCATGGTTAGGCGATGTATTCAGATTACTGGATTTGAAGTGCCCCTTCGTTCACCGGCTACTCGTCTCAAGGGTTAACAAGCTGACAAAAATGTACATTTCTCAGTTAATAATGATAGCTAAGGTCAGCATAGCGAGGCTGTGGTTTGCCCCGACGAGTCCCACGATTAAAAATTGGAAGGCTCTGCTTAACACCACTATATGGCAAGAGAGATTTGTCTATACTAGCAGGCAGGCCCTGCAGAAATTTGAGGGTATATGGTACAGAATGTTAGAGTGTTCATTTTATCCTGTGTCATCGAGTTCAGATGTCCCGAGTACATAAGGGTTTGGGCCCTGTAGCTCTTATAATAAATGCCTGTGTCTAGATGGTGAACCCTGCATTTGCAATTGTACTCATGTATGAGCATTTACGATGTATGATCCTAAAAAAGTATAGCAAATATATTGTTATTTTGCTTTACTGATGTCTTGTAAATTTTGTCCTTTAATACTGACATGTATGCGATTGTTTTTTCTTTTTTCTTTTTTTTGTTTGGTATGTTTGTACCTTGAAAAATTCCAATAAAAATACTGGATTGAAAAAAAAAAACCATGGTATTTCTATAACAAGTGTAATTGGTTATTTTATGTGAAAGCATTTAATTTGAATCATCCTTTATCCTGTTGTTACAATACAGTGTCTGGACGGCACGGGTAATTGTAGGACAGTGTGACACGGACTGCTGTCCGAATGAACAACGATACCTTAAACTGGGTACACACTACAGGGTTTTTGTCCAGTAATCGGCTCAACCAGCCGACATGCAACCGCTCGTTCGAAAGTCGGGTCAGTGTGTGTAGTGACATGATGGTCAAAAGTCTGCCCAAATGGACGATTGTCGCCTCATTTGGTTGGTCGTATTGTTCAATATTTTCGTTCCAATCTCCTTTCCGTTGTGTATTATGTATAAATTTCCGACCGATCCACGCCAATCCTCCGATACTTCCTCGACCTGGGTTAGCGTCTGTATATAAATTTGTGATGCCTGTACAAGTCCCACGTGGTGCGGTATTCGCACATCACTGACTTGTGTTTTGTATACATGTGTACATGTGTATTGCACCTGTCTGGTTGCAGACCATTACACTTGTGTAAAGCACGTGTGTTATTACCCTTTGCATCTATATAGGGAATCTATTCATATTTACCCTTTATAAACTTATACCCTTTTAAACTATTAAACTTATAAAGTCCTATTAACCTTTATTAACTAATATTTGTAAAATACCCAGAATAAACCACACAGTGTTACAGCAACAGTTTTATTGCAGGAAAAAGTAAAAACATTTTTATTGTAGAATATGACAAGTGAAAAAAATAGTATTACAGTTTAAAGGTGCTACTGGTTTGTGGCAGAACAGATCAGGTTTTTTTCTTGAAGTCTGTTATATTCCCTTTCATTTCTTTAAAATAATCCTGGAGCTTTAGAACGTTTTTTTCTCCCTCAGAACTTTAATTGGTTATGACGATTGTATATAGGAAACAAGAAAATAAAAAATGTTTACCATTAAACTTCTATATCTGTATGTAATACAGTTAATTCATTTCTTAATCCAACACCAGAAATAGTCTCATTTGCTCACCTTGCACACTGTTCGAGATCAGTTTATGTTGTGGTCCCTCTGGCACAATCGCAACAATAGCAGGCTTAACCTCCATAGATTCTGGAAAACAGGCACCATTTTGGTTATTATAATGGTACAGGTATGTGCCCAAAGCATTTAGTTGTCTACACATGTTCATTTAAATACCTTTGTGTATAACTTCTTTCATATCTTGGTATTTAACATCAATTTTTTCTTGTTTGATAACAAGTGTTACATTAGTTGTATCAGTGGTACCTAAACAGGCCTTCTCACGGTTTAATTCTTCGTTCTCACAAAAAAAATCTATGTTACAAATCAGGTGTTTGCATTGCTTCATGTAAAACTAGAATGAAATACATAAAGTCCTTCAAACGGGTACACTACACGTGCTACTCACTTTTTTTTAATGTTTCAACGAATTTGCTCAAGTCTCCTTTCCTCTTTATTTTTACGGTCCGACCACCTCTTCTGTACTTGGAATTTATTTATTTTTATTTATTTTCTGTCCAGGTTTTTCCTTCAGTAATCGCAGTGGTTTCTGCATTATCAGTCCCTTTCTATTATTAACTTTTCTGTACTTCGCTTTTGACAGTCGTAGTCTGGTCCAGTACTTTTACCATCATCTCCAGCTTTCTTGGGCTCATTGACTCTGCTCTTTTAACTGCAGTAAATTTTATTTCTTCGTCTTCTTGAACATCTCCATCTCCCACCTTAAATTTTCAACATGTTTTGGCCTTTCCAGCGCCATCTCCGTCTCCATAGCTGCAACCCCCACTGACACCTTCTCCTCACCCGCCATCTTCTCGCGTTCCTCGGCGCCAGACAGGCTACTCTGTAATTTTATACACATTTAGACATGGGCGTTCGTTTCTGCTGTGGACCAATCAGTGATGATACCCGCAGAGAATGGAGCATTGTGGGTGATGCCTATTTGTGTATAATAACCTTGTGTATGGAAATTTTTTGATATAACTTTAACCCATTCAGGACCATTACATATGAAGGGATTTTGCAATCGTTTTTATCTGTACATTTGTTAACATATACGGTAAGTTCTTTCTGATAGGTGCATACATGTGTACTTGCATTGCTTTATTGTACACCAAAGATGTAAAATATGTTTATTTTTATTGTAGCCAAACAGAACACAATGGCTTACGAAAGTTGACCTAATGAAGGATTTTATTGAGACCTACAGGGCTCACCCATGTTTGTGAAAAGCCAAATCCAAAGATTATTCAAACAGAATGATGCGTAATGTGGCGGTGCAAGAGCTGGTAAAAGCATGTCTGCCACATCACCCTGGAGCAACTGTGGAATGGGCAACAAGCAAGATCCAGAACCTTAGGACTGTGTATAAAAAATCATGAAATAAAGTTTATGCCCCCCAAAATTCAGGAGCTGCAGCTGAAGACGTGTATGTGCCAAACACGTCTTCAGCTGCAGCTCCTCACTTTGTGAGGGACCAAGAAACACCACGTACGTCCACTAGCAGTAAGCCCACAGACAGCAGTACATCCACAGAGGTAGAGCAAGCATATGATATACATGCAACCGGCACAGTAAGTACAGTACATTTTGATGTCATGTAACAGGTTTATTCATGTTTAAAGAATCAACAAAACAAAGAAAATACATAACATGTATATAAACACTTGTCATAAACAATCATTCTGCCATGGCACGACACCATCCCCGTTGAAATATGTAAGGTACGCCTCCCGATTTATTTTAACCAATGTACTACTATTTTTAGAGTGCCCACACTCTAATGGTGTCAAGTCCACTACCTCCATGTCCTCGGCATTAGTGTCCATATAGGCCTGAGTGGTGCGTCCACTGTGGATTTTACGCCGTAGAAAGTTATGCAGAACACAACCTGCCATCACTACTTTGTCAACTTTGTCCAAACACAGGTTTACGGCAGAATGAAAAACTCAGAACCTGTTACTTAGAATCCCAAAGGCATTTTCAAGTACACACCGAGCACGTGACAGACTGTAATTAAATATACACCTTTCATTGCTCGGATTTCTTTGTGGGTAAGTTTTTAATACATTGTTGTGCAATGCAAAGGCGTCATCTGCCACAAACACAAAGTTTAGTCTATATTTTCTGCTACTCCGAGATGGAATGTTAAGGACATTGTTTTGTAGTTTGTTATGGAAGGTAGTATGATCCAATGCACCTCCATCTGAGACTCTTTCATTTTTTCCAATGTCCACAAATAAAAGTTCATACTTCGCATCCACTATGGCCATTAAATAAAATCCTTTATAATTGAAGTAGAAAGATCCACTGTTTGATGTTGGCATATTTCTGGCATGTTTACCATCAATGGCACCACCGCAATTTGCAAAATTCCATAGCACTGCACGTGAAAGCCAGCTTACTGCTGATAGCCAGGATGAGACCGAAGCTGGTACACTAGCGAAAAACATTCAGAAGCGAAAGAGACGTAGAATAAGGGAAATACAAGAAAGTGATGCACTAACGGAAAAGATGCTTGATTGCGCTAACACTTTGATGACAAAAAGAAAGGAACAGTACTCATTTGATTTCCTGGGAGCAACAATAGCTAACAAAATGAGAAGTAATAGCAAGTGCATACAAGATGAAATGGAGTGGCTGCTGTGCGACCTCATGTGTAGGGCTACCGCTGAAGATTTGTGGTTGGACACAGTTATTTCCCCATTTAACCGTAGACGCAAACAGTCATGCACATTTCACACAGCACAGTTGCAGCATGCTACCATGGGCGGACAAAGCGTAATGTCTCAACTGTGTATGATATCCACACCAATGGCATCATTAAGGATGCCACATTGCGCTGGGGACACATTTGGAATGGACACAAGTGAAATTTTGCACTACCAACAATTATAAACTGTTGCTCTGGTACAAATAATTATTGCATTGGACTTTACAAGTTAAATGTATTTTTTAAATTTTATGTATGGTAATAAACCTCTTCTTTTTTTTTTTTTTTTTTTATAATGAATACTATTGCTTTTTATCAACCTTCATATACTGATCACAGAGAACTTCGATGATAGCATCATAGGTGTACCAAGAGATTGAGGTGAAATAGCTGTACTGTATTTCAGATCTACCAGTGTCCTCCCTGTTGCCAAAAATCTTAGCGTTGCCACCAGTCTTTGCTCTGGCGGTATGGAGCTCCTTAAATGGGTGTTCTCCCTCTGGATAAGAGGGGTTACTAGTTGGAGCAGTTCCTGAAAAGTGGCATCATTCATGCGAAGGAAATTCTTAAAGTCATCTGGGTTGTTGACCCGTATCTCCTGTAGTGGGGGCATATGAGAGAATGTGTCTCTCCTCTTGAACCAATCTTTGCTCCAACAAGATCTACTCTTTCTCCTTTTTTCTCTTTGGTTCCGTACCTGCAGTCTTCTTGCCACAGCAAGCAGGAAATGTGCAGTTGCTTGTTCTTCTTCTACTGTAGCCATTGTAGGTTTATAAAAAGGAATGAATACAGAGACCTTGTTGCTTTCTCTTTTTATGCGGTTTTGGGTGTTAACTATAGGGAAAGCTCTGCCCCTTTATGCTAATGTCTTTGGTAAATCGTTACATGCCCCGCAAATGTTGCTTCAGTGTGTGCGAAATTAAAATCATTGCTCACGACAACATGGCTGTAAACAGTCGCTAACGGGACTGCCCCTCTTCCCTTTACCGTCTAAAACAAGGCTAGTGTGTATGCAGTCCATGGACCGAGCGATCGGACGATCGATCTGATGTAAAATCGATCGGCATAAAAAGTTGGTGGAAATTTCTATAGTGTGTGCCCAGCTTTAGTGAGAGAACTACTAGATAAGGGTATGGTATTGGACAGAATTAACCCTGAATACAGCTAGCTTGAAATAGATCCGGACAAACGCCAATACTTCACAGAGGCTATGAATAGGATGTACTTGCATATTTAATTCTGAATCCGTCTCTTAAATATAGCCGAAATCAGAATGGTGTTTGATTTTTTTCTCAATGGAAACTAACATTTTACGGGATGTTGCAATCTGTCAAAACAGATACAAAGTTACTACTTTTTCAGCACTGCTGTAGAATGTATCAAGATGGCATGTTCTAACTAAATATCCACTGTAATTGATGTGATGACAAGTTATGCCTTATTTATAGAATGGAGGTTATTGTAATTGAGGAACATTAATTAACTGAAGGATAACAATATCTGAATACAATATCATTAGTATTATTAAGATGAGGTCCCTTGATGCATAACTGCAACATTTTAGACACTATTTTCTGTCTTTCATCTTTCTATCTTTTTAACTATTTCGCCACAAGGCGATAGATGGTAATATCACATGGTTTTAATAGAAATTTATATATTTTGGGTTTTATTAGATCTCTAAGTGAGTTTACGTGTGCCCTCGTTCTGAGAATTCCTTTTTTCTTGGTTTCTTTTTTTTTTATGTATTGTACATTGTGTTTCTCGATGGGTTGCACCTTTAGCTCTGAAAATTTGATATGGAGGATATATATATAATATATTCTATCAGAGCAATCTCACTTTGATTATTGTAATATTTGCTTGTTATTCTTGCCCCCTGCTTCTGCATTCTGCAATGCTCACTTTGAGCATTCTCTTCGTCATTCCTATATACTGCAGGATATATATGAATGACGAGGAGAATGCTCAAAGTGCGCGTTGCAGATCGTATATACAATATAAGGCCTCAAAGCTCAGTTTTTCGGAACACTTTGCAATGAGACATAATAGAGACCCAAGTCATTTAAAATTCGTAGGAATTGAGCAAATTTCAAGATTTTGGAGGGGAGGAAATCATATAGAAGCAATAGCAAAAGCGGTAGCAAAACGGATTTACAACATGAAGGGGTCTTTTATTCAAGTATAATCAGTTCGATAGAATAGAGTAACTTGAGACAGTAAATAACTAGCTATCAATATTATTATTCATGGCGTAAAATAATTTGAACCTATGTTTGAAATCACCAAAATTTCATTTTGATACTGTAAATAACATTGTTCAAAGACTTTTAACATAGCACAATTTTATTGACCCAACAATTCTGAATTATATCGATATAGAACTACAATCTATATGGTTTTTAAGCAATTTATTGTGAGAATGGATACTTGGTTTTTAAACACATGGTCATTTTACCTTTTTAACATCTTTGTAATACACCGTTATGTTAATTAGAAATACCTCTAATTTTAAAGTTTCAATAAAATGCTGTAGGGAATACACTATATGTAGCCGCTCCCTATACGTCAAAATATCTTTGAGAAAGTCCGATAGGACGAAACTCATGGGAGACTCTAAACATCCAATCACTGACGTTCTGACCTAGGAAGGAAGCTGGAAGATGCATAGTGACCACCTGTGTGTCAGCCAAGTCGCGATACACGGAGGAAGTTGTAAATGTCCTTGTTAGGACTCTTGAGCAATAAAACATCTCTGCTTGAAGATCCTGCCTGTGGCCTATTACCTGCTGTATCCTGTGATCAACAGATATGAGCTTACTCTCTAATCCGTACCCCAGCTGTCCTGTGTTGAATCCAGTGTCTCTCTGTTTGCTATCCAGCAGTCCTGATCCACAGTTAACAGTCAGGATATACCAGTCAGCCCGCAGAAAAGAAGCACTGCTGCAGTTATACCAGCTACCCAGAAGTAAGCAGCTCTAGTTGCCAATGAAGGAACCTAGTGGTGGGAGACTAATTTTCCTGCAACTATTGTGCAGTTGGCATTTGCAAGACTCTGGTGGCAGGTGATACAAGTAGGAGTGGTAAGTAATAGTCAGCTACTGCCGGCGAGAAAGTAACCAAGACAAACTGTGCTGGAAAAATATCCCTTCATCCTTCTCTCCCAAACAGACTGGGTTGTGAATTGAGCCCATCTGTTCACAATGACCCTCACCACTAAATTAATATCCGGCCTTCACCTTTATTACAATAAGCCCTCACTTACCATCTTCCATTTGGATCTATAATTTCAGAGGCAGACTCTTCTCTTTCTCCTATTTCCTGTACTATGCTGTCCATCCTGTGAGGGGGGGCGATACATACACTGCAGACCGGGTGGAGCGGATCTGTATATCCATGGTTGGTACCAAGGAAGGGGACCAGCCTGCCGAGTCCCGGCTTTATGAGGGAAAGGATTTTCAGGCAACTGGATACCCCTCCCTAAGTGCGTGCCTGCAACCCCTGCTCATAATCAAGCTCTGAGTTGAGGACCACAAGCCCCAATCAATGAAGTTTCTTTGAATATCAGATGCAGGAGCAATTTACCCACATACATCTTTTAAAAGCTTCTTCGGGCCTCTTGCCTAGTCACTTGAGGTGGACACCTAATTATGAAGTTTGCTCTCCTAGGTGCTTAGCATCCCAAGGAGATGAAAACTATTTAGAAGATCATAGAAAAAAGGAGGCATATATTCTGTGACTAAAATTAGTTCATACCACAGTCATCTCAGATATGGCCTATGCCAGGTGAACAGGGGACCACATGGCCGTATTGGCTATCAGTTCTTGGAGAATTACCTTTCTCTATAGCACATTGCAACCGGACACATTTTTTGCCAAGGTGTTGCACTACAAGGATCGGGATGCTATCCTGCAATTTACTTGGCTGAAGGGCCCTTTAATGCTTCAGAATCAGAGAGTGCAGGTGTTCACAGATTTTTCTGTGGATGTATGAAAGAGCAGAGCCCATTTTATACAGGTGGAACGACGTCTGTGGAATTTCCACTTCCCATGCGCTATGCTTTTGCCACCAGACTGCGGGTTGTCTCCAATGGGACTACTTTCTTCTTTGAATCACCAGCTGAGAGATTTCCTGGTTGGCTAGGTGGACCCCACTGATAATCCTTATGGTGGTTTGTTTACTTCTTAAGTTAACTGCTCCTGTCAGCCCTTGGTATTGTATACATACCACTGTGTTCTTAGTATATTTGTCCTTGTTTTTTCTGCATAACTCACCTGTTCTTTACTTTATTTACCTGCTGTGAAGTTATCTCCAGATTTAGGGCTATTTGTTATTTTGCCCATAGAGGGGTAGGCATCACGGGTTATTGAGTGTTATTTTCCCTTCCTTTATATTGTATATTACTCCAGGGGTCAGTGCAAGTTAATAAGTCACACTGTAGGGTAATTTTGGCTGGGGGACCCATTGCTTTAGGGCTTGTAGTGTCCCCTCTCCTTTACATTAGGATAGCTGTTTAGGTCTGTCATGAGGGGATAGTTTTTTGTTTATTTAGGATCCAGCTATATGCATGTTGGGGATGGATATGCGGGTTGAGGGGCTGTTTGGTAGGGACTGGGGGAATTGTATTATGTATTGTTTGGTACAGTGTCATGTTTTTCACTAGCATTCATGTCTGTCCGGACCCGGGTAGGTGGTGGTTCTCTTGTAGCATTTTTTTCTATGTGTTCCTTAAGCTGGGTACACACTACAGAAATTTCAACCAACTTTTTATGCCAAGCGATTTTACATGCGATCGATGGTCCGATCGCTCAGTCCATGGACTGCATACACACAAGCCTTGTTTAGGACGATAAAGGGAAGAGCGGACGACCCTTTAGCGACTTTTTACAGCCATGTTGTCGGGAGCAATGACTGTAATTTCGTACTCACTGTTGTGGATCGGTCGGAAGTTTATACACACTACACAGCGGAAACGAGATTGGAACGATGTTGATAAAGCAAAAAGTATTTTCAAAGTCTTCTGAAGTAAGTATGCAGTCTTTATTCCTTTCACATCAGATGTGTACACCTCTCAAGCAGAGAGAGGTGTGTCATGGTGCATACAATTACATGCTTTTATACATTTCAACAGCATCTGTTAGACAATGTAAAGATCTATACTCTTATTTACAGTTTGCTAGTATGGTAAAGAAGTTTCTATTGAACATTGTCTACCTTGAGATAAGGAAACCACTTAAACCAACATTGTTATAATTGTTGGAATCGCAAATCTCACTTCACTTTATTTCTCATTGTTCTTTAAACTTATAGGTAAATAAGATTGTCCTTTTGCACTAAGAATACATCTGCTTAAATCATGTCAAACTTTGACCCCTTCCAGCTGAATTCTGAAAAGAACAGAATTGGACATATAAACATAAGAATATTCTATTGCTTAATTGAAACAGTATTAACCATAAAGAGTCAGTATTGTGTCAATCAGGTTGGCTTCCTCATCAGTGTTATGACAAGTGTGAAAATAGGTAGTGGACCCCTCCGTTTCTTGACCTGAAACGTCCTGTCATGTCTCAGATAAAGAGGTATGAGGCAGATATTCTCTGTCTCATTGAGACCCATTTGTTTGGGTGTATACTTTTTTGTTCTAAAAAAGAAATTGATAGTATGGGTTAACCATGTATTCCATACCTGTAACTACAAGGGGAGTGACCCTTATCTAGAAGAGGGTTAAGTTTATACTGGATATGGTTACTACCAATCTGTTAGGCAGATATGTATTCCTGAGAGGCACATTTAGCTCAACCCCATTGATTTTTCTTCAGATTTATATTATATCCCGCCCCCTCTACAATAGCGAAATCCTTAAGAAATGCAGAGACTTTATGTCCCGGTCTCCTGAGACCCCTGTACTTTGTTTTGGGGATTTTAATTCTGTCTTAGATGCAAATGTGGACAGGAGGCGAGTGTCTCTCTGATCTCTGAGAAGACAAAATTTGCTTGTTTAGCGGCTGAAATGGGGCTGGAGGATGTGTGGTGTTTCAGGCACTCGGAAGTGGTGCGGTTTCACTGCTTCTCTACCTCTCCCCATGCTTTTTCCAGGATTGCCTTAGGTCTGCTTTCTAGGAGGTTGGTGCTTGCTGTCCATGATGTTACTTACCTGTCTCGCGGGATCTTTGACCACTTCCCACTCACGCTAACTATAGACCTACGTGCTCCTAGAGGCCAAATATTTTGGAAATGTAACATCTTCTGTCTAAGTATTTTGGAGGACGGCTCCTCTCTGGTATCCCAGTGGGAGGGATATTTTGACACCAATATGGCCACAATGGAGGACCCTGTTCTTTGGGATGCCTTCATAGCTTTTTTGAGGGTGTCCCTTATCTCCTTTAAAAGGGAGTCTCGATTTGAAGGGGGACAGTTTGGAGCAAGGGTTCTTGCATCTGGAGGAGATATATCTTACCTCTTGCTTGGTGGGTGATAAGCAGACCTGGTTGGTGGCACAGAGGGAGTGGTCAGAGTATCTTCTGGACAAGTCTAGGCATAAATTATTTTTTGTAAAACATGCTTGATATTTTGAGGCTGACAAGCTTGGCAGGTTTTTGGGTGTATTTGACTCTGACCTAGTAAAATATTTTGGAGTGATCTCCTTGCCCAGACAGAGTCCGGCTAGCAGAGAGTTTTTGGGCTCGGCTGTTGAGGAGATATACAATGCTATTTTTTCTTTTCATAATGGGCGGTCTCCGGGGCGTAGAAGTAGTCTCTATTGAGCTGTATAAGAAACATTTGGGGTTTTCATCCCCTGATTGCAGGATACATTTAATAGCCTGTATTCTGTGTCTTCCTCTATGTCTGAGGCCCTCATAGTTCTGATACCAAAGTCAGGGAAAGATCCCCTGTTGCCAGACTCTTACAGGCCCAAATTTCTGACTACGGATGTTAAAATTTTGGCAAAGATGCTTCTATTGAACACAAAGTGGAATCAAATTCTAAAGTGCTGCAGGAAACAACGCAAGATATTGACTATCTAAATAGGGAGTTGCAGTTTTACAAAGAGAAATCAGAAGATCTTGAAAACAGAGAATGCCGGAATAATCTTCTCATTCGTAATATTCCGGAGTCAGTGGACCATCAGCAATTAGAACCCTATCTGATTTGTTTATTTCAAAAATTAGTCCCTGAGCTCTCAGATCAAACCATATGCATTGAACGTGCACATAGGGCCTTGCGCCCCAAACCTAAAGACACAGAACCTCCCAGGGATGTTGTCCTAAAATTCCTGTCCTTTAAAACCAAAGAAAGCATAACTACAGCAAGCAGGAATTCTCCCTATATTCTATTTGAAGATTCCAGGGTTCAAATCTTCCAAGATCTGGCTCCGACCACAATCTTGAAGCGTAGGGAACTAAAGGACGTCACGAGAACTTTGCGAAAGCACGGATATAAATATAAATGGAGTTTTCTTTTTGCTTAATAATAGATGTAGGTGGTCGCCAGGTCACTATTAAGGATCCTGACGAAGGCAAAGACTTGCTACGTAAGCTCGATTTGGGCCGTCCGGCTCAAGATCCAATCTCCAGTCAATGACAGTAGCTCTGTATTTCCTTTGCTACTTGGTGACCATTCTTATTGTCAACATTCTAGAAAAAGAGAATGGGTCTTGGCGACCTCCTGGCAGCTTTGGCAGTTCCATAATCCATAATTTGTTTTACCGGACAAGTACCATTGGTTCGGGTACTCTCAACTGAAAGGAACTATTTGTAATTAACCTGCAAAGTTTGAGTTACAAATTATAATCGTTAAGTTTGTTATATAAATGTCATGTATAACATGTTGCTCATATATTAACATGCTATCTTTATTATTGAACGTTTAAATGTTTTCATGTTCTGCTTACATTCTGTTTTCCAAATGTTCCTTAAAGATTACTATCTACAATTGGGTGGCGGCCACGTCCCCTGGGCCTTCCTGATGTTCCACCCGATGTGAGAGTCAGAGTCCGTTCGACATTGTGTTCCTATTTACAGTTGGAACTTGGAGGCGTTGATGGGTTGCTCTCGGGACGCGGCCGCCCCTCAGTACCAGGGGTCGGTTGGAGACTTAAGGTTCCCTGGAATTATGGCTTATACATTGAGTCTTTAATATTACTTAAAATGTTTCTACATATACATTATTGTTATATTGAAATTTTCTATAAGGTTTTATACTTCGGTTTGTGTTACGTATTTCTGGGTGGGTTGGGCTAGGTTTGGCGTCCCGGCCTTGCACCCCATATAATTTGGGTTATAGGAATGTGTGTACAGGATAGTCCTCACAATCTCCCTGTTTACAACACCTAAACATTGGATACTTGAAACCCAACTCCTGAGCCCATTCGACCCGTCCTATTTGAGACTGTTTGAAATCCCACTTTTCCGTGGGCTCATCCTCAGTGATCACCTCTCTGCCCCACACTTTGTTGGGTGGGGTGGTCGATCACTAGTTACCCTCACCCCCTTACCGATACTCCCTTCTTACCCTTCCCCCTCCCCCCCCATTTTTTCCCCTTTTCTTTTCTCTCTGTTTCCTAAGCTCTGTTTGTCCCCCCTTGTCCCCTTCGTTTAACTTAGTACGTCCTTTAGTACTTCTGTAGTGCATCATGTCTTTGTCCTTTGTTTCTATCAATGTTAAAGGGCTTAACACACCACAAAAGAGGTCATTACTACACAGAACGGTGAAAGATTTGAAAGCTGATTTTGTACTCTCACAGGAGACCCATTTTAAACAGGGCGACCATCCCTCCTTGTCCTCGCGCAGATTCCTCACTGTGGAATTCGCCTCCCTGCCCGCCAAGAAGTGTGGAGTTGCCATAATGATTAGGAATTCCGTAACCTTTCAGCTTACAGCGTCTAGTCTAGATCGTGAGGGCTGCTTCATCTTTCTGGTGGGTCAGGTAGGACATCAAATTATTACTGTGGCGAACATTTATGCCCCCAACACAGGGCAGTCTAGTTTCTTTACCAAATTTTTTCTTGAGCTAAGTAAAGTACAGAGAGGTCTTGTCCTGATAGGTGGGGACTTTAATACTATTCTCTCAGAGGAACTGGACAGGTCAGGAAAGCGGCACATCCCCCCCACCTACTACCCAATCAAAGGCGTTGAATAAACACATGGCTGGGGCTGGTCTGTTTGACTCTTGGAGGGCCCATAATCCCTCCTCTCGTGACTATATCTTCTACTCGCGCCCACACAATTCTTACTCCAGAATTGACATGATTATGGGTTGTAGTAAAGTCATACAAGTTCTTACTCGCACTGACATCCTCCCCAACCCTTGGTCGGACCATTCAATAGTCACGGCTTCGTTTGATCTGTTGAATAAGTCTAAAAGCAGCTCATTCTGGAGATTAAACGAATCTCTGCTTAAACTGCCCGTGTTTAAGGAGCAGATAGGGTCTCATCTTCAAGAATAATTTGACCTTAATCTGACGTCTGACACTTCTCTTCCCACGATTTGGGAGGCACATAAATCAGTCATTAGAGGGGCCATCATCAAGTTTGCTTCTTTTCGTAAAAAAAACAACAAACTTTGAAACTAAATTCTCTTACTGCCCAATTGCAACAGCTCGAAAGTACCCACAAACAAAGTCACTCAAAACTAGTTTATAAGCAAATTCTCTCCATAAGAGGTGAAATCCAATCTTTGTTAGCGGAAAAGACCGAAAGAGCCCTTCACTGGCTCAATCAAAAATTTTATGAGAAAAGCAACAAATCTGACACTATGCTAGCAAACAAACTGAAAGCAAAACGGGCTGCTCAGGCAATCATGGCAATAAGAGACAAAAAGGGTATGCTGAACTATGACCCAAAAGTTATCAACGATTCTTTTTATAGTTATTATAAGTCTCTATATAATCTGAATACGGAGGGCACCCCTTTACCCCATCACCGTCTATTATCCAACAATTCCTAAAGACGTGTAATCTTCCAAAGCTAGACAAGAACATAGCTTCTAAACTGAATGAAGACATTAGTGAGGAGGAGATTAAAGCAGCTCTTAAATCCCAAAAGACTTCCAAAGCTCCCGGTCCTGATGGATTCACTACCTCATACAATAAAACTTTTAAGCACATTCGGTCTCCGCACCTACTTTCTATTTTCTATTCAATATTACGAGGGGAGCAATGTTATAGGGATACCACACGTTCCAATATTATAGTAATACCCAAGCCTAATAAGGATCCCACAGTTTGCGCTAACTATCGGCCCATTTCGCTGCTAAACACGGATATTAAGCTATTTGTCAAAATCCTGGCGAACAGGTTGAACAAGCATTTATCACAACTCATAGATCCAGATCAAGTTGGATTTGTTCCAAACAGACAAGCTTTGGACAACACCAAGAGAACTATAGACTTGATTTCCCATATAAACCAAATCAAACTCCCTTCTGTAATTTTAGCGTTAGACGCAGAAAAGGCCTTTGATAGGTTCTCCTGGCCATTTATGTTTCAAACCCTCCAATCCTTTGGATTCTTTGGTAACTTTCTTCAAGGTATCTAAGCTCTATATCATAATCCATCCTCCTTGGTGTCGACAAATGGCTTGAGCTCATCCGTGTTTGGCATTAATAATGGGACAAGACAAGGGTGCCCTCTCCCCTCTTATTTATGCACTATGCATTGAACCACTTGCTGTTTGGATCCGATTGAATCCAGATGTGAAGGGAATCCAGGTCAAAAGTGGACAATACAAGATTTCGTCTTACCCAGACTATTATATTTATTCCAGACCCTTCCGGTCAAAGTCCCTGATTCTTTTTTAAGTTCTATTCAATCTATTTGTGGTAAGTTTGTGTGGAATGGCAAGAGACCCAGGCGTAGTAAACTTTGCTTAACTAAATCTAAATATAATGGTGGCCTGGGCCTTCCCTTATTTGATAAATATAACCAAGCCACACAATTGACTCATATCATTTCTTGGCTCTCAGCGTTAGGACTCAAGAAATGGGTGGATATTGAAGAATTGTTGTCCCCAGATATAGGAGTGCGCTTCTTACCTTGGATCCCTAGGAGTGTCAGACCAGCCTCAGCCACTGCCACGCCCTCTATACGTTTTACATTGGAGGTATGGGACAAGTTGAACAAAAAATATGCACTGGCTCCCTACCCTTCGCCTCTCACCTAGCTGTGGAGACACCCTCGTTTCCCACAGGGCTGCAATAAGGCTTTTGCTTACCCATGCAGGAAAGCGGGGTTAGATCGATTTATTCACCAGATGGGTGAGCATGCACCACGTTCCTTCACAGACCTGAGTGAGAGACATGCTCTTCCATGCAATTTGTATTTTCACTATATGCAAATTAAAAGCTTTATACAAGCCCAGACACAATCATCTAAGTTGAGGCTGCCAACACCTTTTGAGAGGCATTGTATTTATAGCCCGGGTCGACGAGGCTATATATCGATTCAGTATAGCTCCCTCGTGTACTCCTCATCTCCTTCTATGGAACCGTTTGAGCAGGCGTGGGAACACGATCTTAGGATAACCCAGGATGAAGAGGGATGGTCGCTTATTCGTTAGAGGGTTTCGAGGTCGTCCATTAATACAGCTATCCGCGAAAATTCATATAAGATTTATACCAGATGGTACATGGTCCCTGAGAAGCTTCATTCTATCTTTCCCCATACCTCAGATCTTTGTTGGTGCAACTGTGGGGCGGTGGGCTCTTTCTTTCATATTTGGTGGGATTGCTTTCTGGTGTCTAGATTTTGGGATGATGTAATATCACTGGTTCGACAGGTCACCTCAATCAACGTGCCTAAGAATCCACTCTTGGTGCTTCTATATAAACCTATCAAAGGCATCACAAAGGCTTCGGATAAGCTTATCCGGCATATTTACAATGCAGCTAAGTTACAAATAGCTAGTGAGTGGAAGGTCTCACAACCTTCTAGAGAGGGTGTTATGAAAAGAACTTGGCACACTGCATCCATGGAATATGTGACTAGTCTCCTCCACAACACAGTTCCCACGTTCCACAAAGTGTGGGACCCTTGGTATAGCTTTAACAACAGTTCTATGCCAGGCCTCTTGTAAGCCTTATATGCTCTCCCTTCCTAATCCCTGTGACTATATCTCTTCTATTCTTTAAATGTTCCCTCTGTTCGCCTCTTCCCCCTTTATTTTTACTATCATACAGATATGTTGGGTTCTCAACTGAGGACGTACACCCAACTTGGATTGCTCCTCCCCCCTTATACCCCAATAAAAAATTAAAAATCACGGCAGTTTATGCTATCTACTTGTTATGTACAATGGTGCATGATTTGCCTTAGGACTTGAACAATTTTCTATTTCAACACTTATCATGCAGATCTTTAACCTCCTCCTGGAATGTACTTTGTCATGAAAAATAGCTTTATATGTTTTCTGTTTGTTTTTCTGCATTTTTTATTTTTCTTATATGTGTTATTATACTTTGTATTCCTGGTACTTGGATAATGTTTTAAACATGTACTGTTGTACTTTATATACACCTGCTGCTATAAATAAAAAGTAAAAAAAAAAAAATTTGCCAAAGATTTTGGCCCTCCGGCTGAATCGAGTTATCAGCAAGATTGTCCAACCTGATCAAACTGGTTTTATGCTGGTTAAATAAATGGCCTTTTATTTGCGTAGGCTTTTTTGTTGCCTACATTTGGAACACCTGGCGGATGACAAGATGGTGGTGGTGTCATTTAGTCCTTTGATTCTGTGGAGTGTATGTACCTGTGGGTGGTGGTGTCAAAATATGGATTTGGACCTGTGTTTTAGGTGAGATGAGTTTACCTCTGTGCTATGGTTTTTGTTTGTATGAACAAGTTAGTTTCTCACGATTTTGCTTTAGGCAGGGTTTCCTCCCTGTCTCTTACTCTTTTTTTCCCTGGCCATTAAACCGTTAGCATGTGTCATTAGGGTGCATCTGGACTTCGGTGGGTTAAGGGTGGGTCTCAGGAAGGATGCCATCATTTTATATGCTGACGATATATTGCTGTTTTTATCGCATACTCACTACTCTTTTCCTGCAACCCTACAGATAATGTCTTTGTTATGTAGTCTGGGCTACTGGTGAATTGAGATAAGTCTTGCATATCTCCACTCATGGGATCCTGCTCGACTAACCCAGCTCTTTAGTTCCCCCTGCAGTGGACACCCAGGTTCAAGTACCTGGGTATTTGGATTTCCAATGACATGGGTTGCTAAATTGAATATAATATTCAACCGAAGATTGATTGTTATTAGCTTTTAATTATAAATTATTTGTGGGTCAGTGAGTGAGAGTGATGGTAGTAATCAGCGAGAAGTAGGACTAAACATAAGAATACAGAACTAGGGAAGCAGCCCAAGAGGTACAGAGGGTGATGGAATAATAGAAGGAGAACAGAAGGAAAGTGAGCCCCTGTTTGTGAGAGCTTGAATTCTAAAGAAAAGGGGAAGACACAAATAGAGTGGTACGAACCTTGGGAGAAAGCGGAGACAAAAGAGTTAGGAGGAAGGCTAATAAACTTGAATAATGAAATGAGTCTTAAGGGCACGCTTGAAGCCTTTGATAGTAGAGGCTAACCTGATGGAGTGTGGAAGGTAGCTCACAGCTGGGGAGCAGTCCGGGCAAAGTCCAGGAGGCAGGATTGGGGAGAGGTGATCAGTGAAGTAGGGAGGCGGCGGTCATTGGCAGAGCGGATGGGGCGGCGTGGAGTGTAGGTAGAGATAAAGTTGGAAAAGTGGGGGGAGGGTTGATTGAGAGCTTTGAAAGTGACGGTGAGGAGTTTAAATTTTATTCTGTAGGCCATGGTGAGCCAATGTAGGGACTGATGGAGGGGGACAACAGAGAGAGTGTGGCAGGAGAGAAAAATGAGGCGGGCAGCAACATTGAGGATGATGGATTTAAGGGTTTATAAACATATTCCGGTTTTGATTTGGTGGAGCATTTTTAATCAGTGGGGTCCTATTTTTACGTAATTGTTTGTTCGTCTTTCAAATCATTATCATGTTTATATCCCCATCTATTCTCATCCTTTTTCCATTTTGATTGGGATTGTATTTTTGTTGGTACATACTCCATATCATGGTTATAATGGGATTTTTTGGAATTTGTTTGGTTGGTATGATTATCCCTATAGTTATTTTTATAGTCATTTAAATCCCAAAATTGTTCTCTTTTATTTCTATAACTGATTGTTCAATTTTTTCACGTTTACTCTGTTAACTTTGATGGCCAAAAAACCTGCACAACGCACTTTTGACCTACTTGGAGGAACGCTAGCAAGTAAAATGAAAAGTACTAGTAGACAGATACAAGTGGAAATTGCGCGTTTGGTGTGCAACCTCATGTTGGGCTATCAAGGAAGATTTGTACCCGGATACAGTTATAACGCCAGCAAACCACTGGTAGATACCATCATACACATTTCGGCATACACAGATGTAGCATGGTAGTATGGGAGGACAATATTTTATGCTTAAATCATACATGACTTCTACTCCTATACCCAGCTCAAATATGGAACAGTTCAGTGGAAGTCCATCACAAATGGATAATAGCGTAGTGTATGAAGAAAAGGTGTTACCTTCACTTTTTTTTGAGGTCTGGGGTGGGTACTACTGAACATGCTCGGCCCTTTATTTAAACTTCTTGGGGATATTGTTACATGGACCTCATAAGTAGTTTCAAAAATGTTTAAAATTTAAATCTTTGCTCACGACAATATGGCTGTGAAAAGTCGCTGCCCGGATGGTCGGTCTTTTGTTAATCGTATAAAACATGACTAGTGTGTACGCATTAATCGTCTGAGCGATCAGACTTTCGGTCGAAGATAAATTCGTTGTAGATAACATGTCGGTCGGAAAATTCTCCAGTGTGTACCTAGGAATTAAAAAAAGCAGACTTGCGCAGAAGATGCCCACATATTTATTAATAAAACATGCATAAAATAATTGCAATATAAAGACACATAAACATATAAATGTATTTATGTATATTATGGCACATAAGCTATAAGCAAACAAAGTTCTTTATCTCATGATATCTCTACAAATGCATACATGTAAAGAGACTGCAGATCTCTTAATAAACCATATACTTTACTGCATGTATTATTTAAATAATTACAATCCTCCTTTGGAATAACCAAGTAATCAATTGTAATTACATATATAGCTCTTTCCGAATGACCAATAAAAACCTATAAGTAAGCAGCGTCCAATTAGTGCTTCTATAGAACCAGGGGATCCAAATGGCTCCACAGGTTAATGATATCTGTGCCAGCAATAAAAGTCACTTAATTCAAACAGCACTCTTAAATATAGACAGGGCTGGCAAGAGGAATTCAGGGCCCCTGTACAACAAATTCATGGGGCCCCCCTTATAGTCGAGTGTGCTTAAAAAAAATTGCGCCGCTTTGCAGAGGCCCAAAATTTTTCGGAGGTGTGCTCATGCATTTGGGTGCGTGGCAAATGCGACATTGGGGCGTGGCTAACACATCAAATTCACTAGGCTCTGAATTCGCCGGAGCGTCACATGTCCAAGCACTCCTGACTTTCAGGACATCTAGCACCACAGTGTAGTATAGAATGCAGTGTGTACAAAAAGAGTTCAGTCTTGGCCTGCACCTTACATTGGGCACAACACTGACCAAAAATTGCCATTGTCGCTACTAGAATCACAACATTTCACATACTGTCCTGCTCTCTCCTACCTGTTCTTCTCACTTTCACCACTTGTGGCTGCAGGTTTCTTTAGTTGCGCCTTGTATGGATCCTGGAATGTTGGGGGCCCTATTTGGAAAAAAATGGCTACATTTAGATGATTCCAAACAACCCTGGCGTTAAATCAATACCACCCTCGATTAATAATTAGGCCTTCCTCCAGCTCCAACATTACAATAATGTGCTCTTCATCATCGCCATGCCTTATGATCACACTGCGCCCTCCATGCTGCTTTTGCCCCCTTCACCTGGCTCCCCTTTATCACACTATACTATGCTGCTCCCCCCCCTTTTCAATCCCACTGTGCCATGCCCCCCCCTTTTGAACCCCACTGTGTCATGCTGCCCCCGTTTTTTAACCCCTCTGTGTCATGCTGCCTCCCCCTGTTTTTAACCTGTCTGTGCCATGCCCCACCTCATTTATTAACCCCTCTGTGCCATGCCCCCTCGTTTTATAACCCCTCTGTGCCATGCCCCCCGTTTTTAACCCCTCTGTATCATGCTGCCCCCCCCAGTTTTTTAACCCCTCTGTGATATGTCCCCCCTCATTTTTTAACCCCTCTGCCATGCTGCCCCCCTGTTTTTTAACCCCTCTGTGCCATGCTGCCCCTCTGTTTTTTAACCCCACTGTGCCATGCTGCCCCGTTTTTTAACCCCACTGTGCCATGCCCCTCCCTGTTTTTTAACCCCACTGTCATGTTGCCCCCCCCCCATTTTTAACCCCTCTGTGCCATGCCCACCCCCCCCCCGGTTTTTATTCCCTCTGTCATGCTGCCCCCACATTTTTTAACCCCTCTGTTTCATGCCCCCCCTCGTTTTTTAACCCCTCTGTGCCATGCTTCCCCCTCCCCCCCCCGTTTTCCTCCCTTTACTTACCTTTTCCTTTTCTTTGTCTCTTATTTCTTGGTCCTCTCTGCACCATTCAGTTTGAATGCTGGGCGTGACATGACTACACGCCCGGCATTCAGTCTGAATGGAGCAGAGAGGAGGGATGCCGGCACCGCGATCACGTGAGTATGTTTATTTTTTTTAACTACCCTGCTCCCCCTACCAACGACCGAGGCCCCCCCCTGCGACCAAAAAAAAAAACCAACCCAAAAAATTTAGTTTTGAAAAAAAAATTGGTCGGCGCGGGGGCCCTGGCATGCCCGGGCCGGGGTAATTGGTACCCGCTCCCCCCCCCTCTCGGCGGCCCTGAATATAGAAGATAAGTCTATGACTAGCAATGTGAATCACTTCATTCAAACGGCATTTCCTCCGTGTTTCAAGCATATGAGGTAACACTTGCCTTTGTGTCCACAGCAGCAGCTAATGAATCTGTTTAGCCAGCGATATAGTATGACATGTAATGCTTACCCGCCTAGAGGGAAACAGAAAGATATCATATGCCTTCTTATCGCATAAGCGGCTCTTGAATCCAGGTTGTGTTTCTGTGTGGTATGCACCAGCAAGTCCGTCCGGAGTAGGAATCAGATATACTGAAGAATGGTTCCTTTTTGTAACGGGATACCAATAGCACCTCTAAGGACATAGAATGTAGTGATCCTCGCGGTCAATGAGGCTAGAATAAAACAAGCATTTAGTGGAAAGAAGTTTTTGCAACGCATTTCGTCTGTCCAAGCAGACTTTCTCGAGCAGTGTAGCTGACTCTCCTGTCAGTATCTTTTTATAGAGAAATATTCATTATCTTAATTGGAGCCATATGTCGGATGAAATAGCAAACCGCTAAACCTGTATGGTAATAGGTTGAGCCAAAACCTTTCAACCATTTCTTGATAATGACAAAATTAAAAATGCATATATATAAAAATATGTGCATATTGTGAGTACCAGACATGTATAGCACATATAAACACATATGTATGATAATAAAAAATATATATAAAAAAAAAAACAACAAATAAATATAAATATAAAAATAATAATAACAGTACTGATCGTTATATAAAAACTTCGCAACAGATGTAGCCAATAGTTACAAGTCTGAAGATACCCGTGTTACTGAGAAGTGCAGAAATTCACCTGTATAGAGCTTCCTATATATGTTATTTTCTACATATGGTAGATATGAGTACTCATGATCCAAAAAAGTTTGAACTTATCATACATCAGTAGGCATATAAATTTATCACCATGTAAATAGATCTTCATAAAAATATGTGTATAGATGATTTAACTCACATAATTACAGGCACGTGAAAACTCCTTTATCTGTATAGACATATAGATATAAATGAAAGAAAATGGGTATAAGGAATATGCACAAAAATGTGCTTTATTCAATACAGAAAACACCAGCAATTAGTAATCTACATACCCATAATAGAATCCAATCCCGATTCCTCTAAGTTAGTTTCAATTATAAATGCCAATCATTAAACTCCATTGTTTCGTTTAAGCCCTCTGGATACATAGTTTGCAATTTGAACATCCATGAGATTTCTCCTCTACAAAGTCTCTTGTATCTATCTCTCTTTTTATTAATTATTAGTGTTAAGAAAGGAAACAAAATCAGACGCCAACTGTGCACCTCCATCCCAAATAATAAGCAAATCATCTATATATCGGCCATAGAGCACCAGGTTCGCTCCGAATGGGCCTGCCCCAAATGAGGCGATCCTCCATCGCCCTCATGTAAATGTTGGCGAAGCTCGGAGCAAACCTGGTGCCCATGGCCGTCCCCAGTGTCTGTAAATAATAATTGGAGTCAAATAAAAAATAATTGTGAGTCAATATGAACATAATCGCATCTATAATAAAGTCGAGCTGTCTCCCAGAGATCCCTCCATGACCCAACAGTGCTTCTCTTACTGCTTGGGTACCCTTCAAATGGGGAATATGGGTGTAGAGCGCCTGCACATCCAGGGTGAGAAATCCCAAACCAGGGCGCCAGGTTAAATTTTGTACAAGATTCAACATATGCATCGTATCACAAATATATGATCTCTGGGAGACAACACAGCTCTTTAAAAAATAATTAACATAGTGTGACAAATTAGAAGTCAAGGACCCTATACCCGAAGTAATAGGACGTCCCGGTGGTGCAGTGAGTGATTTATGGATTTTCGGTAAATAATAAAAAACTGCTGTAATAGGGTGCTGAATATAGAGAAAATTATAAATATCCTTAGTTATCACACTCTCGGCTAGTCCCCATTCTAACATATCACGGAATTCTTTTAGATATTTATCAGTAGGCTCTCTATCAAGAATAGAGTAAAATTTGATATCCTTCAGCTGTCTAAGAGCTTCTCCAACATAGTCTTCTTTATTTAAAATAACCACCCCTCCTCCCTTGTCTGCTGGTTTAATGATCAGTGATAAATCATTTTGTAAGGTAATAAGTGCTTTCCTTTCTTGTAATGACAAATTATTTTATTTATTTCTCTCTTGGAAGTTCTGCTGCATAATACCACAATAGCAACCCAAGGGGTTTGCTAGTTTTTGGGGTTGAGACATTTGATTTGACATTGAGGGGAAGAGATAGATACAAGAGACTTTGTAGAGGAGAAGTCTCATGGGTGTTCAAATTGCAAACTATTTATCCAGAGGGCTTAAAACGAAACAATGGAGTTTAATGATAGGCATTTATAATTGAAACTAACTTAGAGGAATCGGGATTGGATTCTATTATGGGTATGTAGATTACTAATTGCTGGTGTTTTCTGTATTGAATAAAGCACATTTTTGTGCAAAATCCTTATACCCCTTTTCTTTCATTTATATCTATATGTCTATACAGATAAAGGAGTTTTCACGTGCCTGTAATTATGTGTGTTAAATCATCTATACACATATTTTTTATTAAGATCTATTTACATGGTGGTAAATTTATATGCCTACTGAAAGTTCAAACTTTTTTGGATCATGAGTATTCATATCTACCATATGTAGAAAGTAACATATATATATATATATATATATATATATATATATATATATATATATATATATATATATATATATATATATATATAAAAGAAGCTCTATACAGGTGAATTGCTGCACTTCTCAGTAACACGGGTATCTTCAGACTTGTAACTATTGGCTATATCTGTAGCGAAGTTTTTATATAACGATCAGTGCTGTTATTGTTATTTTTATTTTCATTTTTTTTTTTATATATATATTTTTTATTATACATATGTGTTTATATGTGCTATACATGTCTGGTACTCACAATATGCACATATTTATATATATATATATATATATATATATATATATATATATATATATACATTTTTAATTTTGTCATTATCAAGAAATGGTTGAAAGGTTTTAGCTCCACCTATTACTATACAGGTTTAGCTGTTTGCTATTTCATCTGACATATGGCTCCAATTAAGATATTGAGGATATTTCTCTATAAAAAGATACTGACAGGAGAGTCAGCTACACTGCTTGAGAAAGTTTGCTTGGACAGACGAAACGCGTCGCAAAAACTTTCTTTCCACTAAGTGCTTGTTTTATTCTAGCCTCTATGACCGCGAGGATGACTACATTCTAAGTCCTTAGAGGCACTATTGGTATCCCGCTACAAAGAGGAACCTTTCTTCAGTATATCTGATTCCTAGTCCGGACGGATTTGCTGGTGCGCACCACACAGAAACACAGCCTGGATTCAAGAGCCGCTTATTCGGTGAGAAGGCATATGATATCTTTCTGGTTCCCTAGAGCGGGTAAGCATTACATGTCATACTATATCGCTGGCTAAACAGATTCTTCAGCTGCTGCTGTGGACACAAAGGCAAGTGTTACCTCATATGCTTGAAACACGGAGGAGATGCCGTTTAAATGAAGTGATTCACATTGCTAGTCATTGACTTATCTTCTATATTCAAGAATGCTGTTTGAATTAAGTGACTTTTATTGCTGGCACATATATCATTAACCTGTGGAGACATTCCCTGGCTCTATAGAAGCACTAATTGGATGCTGCTTACTTCTAGGTTTTTATTGGTCATTCAGAAAGAGCTATATATGTGATTACAAGTGATTACTTGGTTATTCCAAAGAATGATTGTAATTATTTGAATAATACATGCAGTAAAGTATATGGTTTATTAAGAGATCTGCAGTCTCTTTATATGTATGCATTTGTAGAGATATCATGAGATAAAGAACTTTGTTTGCTTATAGCTTATGAGCCATAATATACATATATACATTTATATGTTTGTGTCTTTATATTGCAATTATTTTATGCATGTTTTATTAATAAATATATGGGCATCTTCTGCGCAAGTCTGCTTTTTTTAATTCCTTGTATGTTTAACAGAGGGTCTGCACTACCTCTATTGAGTTGCTGCATTTGATGCCTAGTATTTATAAGTTGTTAATAACCCATAAGCGCCAGAGTCTGCAGAATACCAGTGTGTACCTAGCCTTAAACCACCTTATCATCTGCAAGCTCTTTTCCACCACTTTAACCTCTCTGCACTCTAACTCCAGCAATCCTCATCATACCTGCAGAAAGCTCAGTTCTAATACTTTTCATCAATTTTCCACATCCCTACAATAACTTCTCTCCCTAATATGTATATTATTCTGTCCTGATTCAGCAGTACCACACCTTAATCAAACCCTAGTAACAGCCCTTGATCAAATGGCTACAGCTACTCTTTCCTCTTGGTGCAGACAACATTCACGCAAAATAAAACGACATTGGCAAAAATGTAATACTTCTTACGACTACCTCAAATATACTAACTACCACTTCTGGAACATTAGTATTGACCTGTAAGTTTCCCTGTTTGGAAAGCTAAACAACATATGGAATTTATCTAAGATTATATTGTTTTAGGAACATTTTTTTTTTTTTTAATCCCATAATATTTTTCACTCAGATGTGTAAGTGTTTCATTTTTAAGTAAGAGGTTGAAGAATGTTGCACAATAAATCGATTTGCATATACTTTTTTGTTCAACAATTGGTAGTGCTCATTTGTACAAAGTCAATTGGAAAGAAATTTGGGCCTCAATATTTATTACTTGTGCAGAAGTGGTAACTAGTATAATTGGTATGCCAATGCTTTGGTGTGCTCTCATGTGCCTTAACATTTTTGATTCTGTTACTTGCCTCTAGTTGTGGCTAAATATATTCAGTGTTTGTGGTATGTGCTCAGTGCTCTGTGCTGCTACACTGGTACTAGCTATATTTAAGGGAGAGAAACAAGGTGACTCAAAGGAAGTGACACTGGCTCTGTCACTTGCAGCGAAACCTTCAAAAGGTTCTGTTTTAGTCTGACTCTTTATCAAAGCATATGCCTCCTCCATACCTTCCAACATTTCAAAAGGCAAAATCTAGACAAAATTAAGCCACTCCCATGATCCATGTAACATTGACCTACGATGTAAATTTGCTGTCTGTAGTGGAGTATTACTTTTAAATTAATACATTTAGAAGTAGTATGTTTGCTGTTCTTTAGGTGACTTTTGCCAAAGCATATTTTTGGCTTGCTTGAATCTATCCATAAGGAAATCTTCCATATGAAGAAGTTTTTGCACCGAGAGAGATGTATGGCACTAAACAAACACTGCACATCTGCCAGGTAACACCATCCCCACCGAGAAGTATGTTATTGGTAGCTTCATGTTATTAGATGCACTACAGTGGCAAAACTGTCAGTTTTGTCAAGATTGATGAGAAGATGAATGGGGGCAGCACCGTGGCTAAGTGGTTATTACTTCTGCCTCACAGCACTGGGGTCATGAGTTCAACTCCCGACAATGGCCTTATCTGTGTGAAGTTTGTATGTTCTCCCTGTGTTTGCGTGGGTTTCCTCCGGGTGCTCCGGTTTCCTCACACACTCCAAAAGAACATAATAGTAGGTTAATTAGCTGCTTACAAAATTGACCCTAGACACACACACACACACTCTCTCTCTCTCTCTCTCTCTCTCTCTCTCTCTCTCTCTCTCTCTCTCTCTCTCTCTCTCAATTTAGACTGTAAGCTCCAATGGGGCTGATGTGAGTGAGTGCTCTGTACAGCGCTGCAGAATCAGTGGCGCTATATATATATATATATATATATATATAGTGATGATGATGATGGTGCACATTACAGAGACTTACTGGTCAAAAATCTGCTAGAATTTGGCACAAAGCGCAAAATAGTGAAGTTTGTCTTTCAACAGGGCATTAATCCAAATAACACTACAAGCAGGGCCACCATCAGGGGGGTACTGTTGTACCGGGCCCAGGCACACCAGGGGGCCTGGTACAACAGCGCAACATATACTTACCCGGCTGGTCTCCGCTACTGTGTCTTCAGCCTGGCACCGTGACAGCCAGACACCAGGATGCGATCGTAGGGGTGGAGGAATCATTCCCCCTGCGATCATGTGATCTGTCACAGGCAGTAGCGGAGACCAGCGGCGGGCCCCCAGGTAAGTATATGTTGCCGTTGCTCATGGGGGGGCGTGCCCGGGGGACACGGGGGGGCCCGTACTGGGCATGATTATTTCTGAAGGCGGCCCTGACTACAAGAGTAACAACTGAGTGGTTTCAGATTAAGAAAATGCATGTCCGTAAGTGGCTCCATCCTGCCAATCTAAAATCTGTGCCAAGATCTCAAACTTGCTGCCCTTTGCTTTTCCCCTAACTATCCTCAGTTTAGCAATTTTGCAAGAAGGAATGGACAAATATTGCTGAATCTCAGTGCTTAAAGTTACTTGAGACTTATCCAGAAATACTGCTGGCTGTAAAGAGGTTCAACTGTGTATTTACTAGGGTGAATGATTTATTATTAAATTATGATAGGAGTTTTGTTTTGTTTCAAGACGCTGTATATAACATGCAGTATAAATACATTTATATTCTTACTCAAACCGTCTTTTATTTACTTGACTTGATTATTTTTCTTTGCTTCACACAAAAAAAGCATATTGAGCATTAATGTGTCTTCTCTTTTTTCTCTTTCTCAATTTATCCAGATTAGTTTTACGAAGACTTTATCCTCTTGCTGTTAAAATTTGTGAACATTTAAAGCTCCCCGACTTTCAAGGAGTCAGTCGTACTTTAGCTCATTGGGCATGTTACAAGGTAACCCATTTTCTTACTTTTCTTTGTTAATTTTTTTCTTTCTGTATTTAAAAAGCATTCTTTTATCCAGGTTCAGCAGAAAGATAAATCTGATGAAGAAGTAGCTCAGGCCATCAATCAGAAACTCGGTGACACCACAGGGATTTCATATGCAGAGATTGCATCAAAGGCATGTGACTGTGGGAGAACAGAATTGGCAATTAAAGTAAGTATACTAAGAATACTTGATGGGCTATAAATAAAATGTTAAAAATTTGAGAGGAATAACTTTTATATGCAAAAGTTCTAGTTTAGGTAAATAGTTCTTTACTATTGGTCTCTGGACTATTGTGTTAAATCTTTAATCCATTGGCAACATTTAATATGCTATTAACACAGGATATAAACCTAGAATAAATGTAAAGAACAGATAGGAACTAACAAATGATGATCTTAGATGAATCAAAAGGAGACAGGAGTACCATGGCTTCCAAACTTAGTGCAAGCTTGTTTTCCATGGCGAACAGAAACTCCCAAGAGCATAGGTTGTCAATATATTTCGTGATCAGTGGCAATGAAGCTCTGAAAGTTCTCAGTGTATGAGACAGAATTTTTCATTCACTAACAATTGTATTTATGTGCAACATTTTCACTTACTTATAGTCAGTGGTGGTCATTAATTCGGCTGTCAGAATGCCGACAAAACTTTGAGTGATGTAAAAGTAGCGATTACTATAAGGCCGACTGTCACTCACCGGACTTCTAGACCTAGAATCAGGCCACTCGCCCCTCTGCCGGCGCCTGTGCTGTGCCGCAGCCGTCCACCATCTTGGCTATGCTTCTGAGCATGTGCAGACTAGGAGAGTCCTTTATAACCTTTCCCTGTTTGGTATTGGTTATCCATTAGCCTTTTCCCTATTTAAAGCACCTCTGACCTCTCCTTGATTGTCTGTTCTTGATTCTCACTTCCCTGTGACAGCTGTGTACTCTTTTCCTGTGGTTTCTGTTACTCTCAGCGATCCGACACCTTCGCACTGGTTCCTGACTACTTACCGCTGCCTCCCGCTGAATGCTGTAGTTACCGCTGCTTCTCACCTATTGGCCGGATGCTTCTTAGCCACAACCGTGGTAAAGCTTCTCACCTATTGGCCGGATACTTCTTAGCCACAACCGTGGTAAAGCTTCTCACCTGTTGGCCGGATACTTCTCAGCCACATCCGTGGTAAAACCTGCCTCCCGCTGAATACTGTAGTGACCGCTGCTTCTCACCTGTTGGCCAGATACTTCTCAGCCACATCCTTGGTAAAACCTGCCTCCCGCTGAATGCTGTAGTGATCTCTGCTTCTCACCAGTTGGCCGGATACTTCTCAGCCACATCCGTGGTAAAACCTGCCTCCCGCTGAATGCTGTAGTGACCGCTGCTTCTCACCTGTTGGCCGGATACTTCTCAGCCACATCCGTGGTAAAACCTACCTTTCCCTGAACACTGTAGTGTGCGCTATTTCTTACCTGTTAGCTGGCTATCTCTCAAGCTCATCGGTGGAAAACCTACCTCTGGCTGATATCCATAGCGTGTGCTATATCTCACCAGTTGGGAAGACACATCATAGCTACATCTGTGATAACCCAATGTCTGACTGATCATCCTAAGCATCTGTTACAGTTCATCTCCTGGCCGGACAGCTGCTAGCTACAACTGTCCTATATATTTGCTCTTCTGAGTATTCTCGCACATGTACTAGTTTTCTATTCTCTACAGCTAAGCTGTATTCCGTTGCTCTGCTGCACTCTCATGAGGGCCGCGACATGTGCAGTGATGCCGCAAAAACCCAAACCCTCTTGCGGGGGTCGCTGGAGAAGACCAGCCACTGTGTTAGACTCCGCGCCTCGAGAGTAGTGATAACAACTAGCAGAACTCTGGGTCAAGAACTCTAGTGACCGTGACAGAAAGAACAGACCATGAAGGACCCAAGTACCTTCAGCTAAAGATCTGCTGCAACACCTGGTGGGATGGGTGGAGCAACAAGATGCTACAGTGTTTTCAATCCTTAGTATCTCTGGTGAATTCCCTACAAGTTACTACCTCACCTCCCACCGATCCTTTTTCGGTAGCGTCTCAGTCTACTGAACAATCTCCAGTGTCTATATCTTCCTCTCTTCATCTACCTGCGCACTCTAAATTTGATGGAGACCCAAAGACCTGCAGAGGATTCCTCAATCAGTGCTCCATTCACTTTGAACCTCTAACTGCAAAATTTTCCTACCCTACGTTCCAAAGTAGCATACATTATCTCGCTAGTTTCTGGGCAGGCTATGGCATGGGCTTCTCCCCTTTGTGAAAAAGATGATCCCCTTTTAAATGATTGTTCTGCCTTTCTGGCCACCTTCCGAAGAATCTTTGAACCTGGACGTGTTACCTCAGTGGCCTGAAGTATTCTCAGACTACGACAGGGTCCTTGTACTGTTGCTCAATATGTAATTCTGTTGCGCAAGTTTTCTTCTGAACTTCAGTGGAATAACAAGGCTCTTGTAGCAGCATTCTGGCAAGGACTTTCAGATAAAATTAAAGATTGTATTAGCTTCTCAGGAGCTACCTACATCTCTGGACACTTTGATATCTCTATGTAATCGTGTGGATATGAGATTTCCGAGAAAGAAAGAATCTTCTTTATACCCATCTGGTCGTGTGCTATCTCGATCTCGTCACTCTCCACCAGCGGAACCTATGGAGTTGGGCCGTTCTAAATTAACACCTGAGGAACGGGAAAGACGCCTGAAGAATAAATTATGCATCTATTGTGCATATCCTAGTCATGTATTAAATTCCTGTCCCAGAAGTTCGGGAAACGCAAAACCCTAACTTGTTCCAGAGAGGTCAGGTTGGGGTCTTTGCAACCCTCTCTAAGTACTTTTCATTCTAAGAGCTGTTCATTCCCAGTTACTATCTTTACTCCGACTTGTTCCTTCACATCACAGGCCCTGTTGGATTCTGGAGCCACTGGAAATTTTATTTCTCAATCCCTAGTTACTGAGTGGTCTTTAGCTGTTGTGCCTCTAGAAAAACCATTGCTCTCACCGCTATTGATTGTTAACGGATTCCCAATGGCCTTATTAATAAATGTACCACTACCCTGTCTCTCCAAGTAGGAGTTCTCCATCAGGAACAAATTTCTCTATTGGTTCTCCTAGCCACCACTAGCCCCCTTGTTCTGGGTCTCCCTTGGCTGCAACTTCATTTACTTAAAATAGATTGGAAGTTTCCTCAAGTTTTGTCTTTGGGTCCAGCCTGTTGTCACAAATGTTTATCTCAGGATTTACCAGTCAGGATAGTCAAGTCCTTTTCTAATCTTCTTCCACCTGGTCTGCCTCCGCAATATACCTCTCGCGGATGTATTTGACAAGAAATGTTCCCAACAACTTCCTCCTCATCAGATCTGGGATTGTCCCGTTGATCTTCAACCTGGTAAAATTCCACCCAGCTGTCAGGTGTACCCTCTTTCCCTACCTGAGACACAGGCAATGTCAGATTACATTAAAGAAAATCTTCAACAAGGATTTATCAGTCCTTCTTCCTCTCCTGCTGAAGCTGGGTTTTTTTTTGTCAAAAAGAAAGGTGGCACATTAAGACCCTGTATAAATTATTGTGGCTTAAATGCTATAACTATAAAAAATTGATATCCTATTCCGTTGATTACAGAACTATTTGATTGTATCTGAGACTCCCAGATATTCACCAAACTAGACTTGCGTGGTGCATATAACCTTATCAGAATCAAAGCTGGAGATGAATGGAAGACAGCTTTTAACAACCGCGATGGACACTATGAATATCTGGTTATGCCATTTGGGCTATGCAATGCCCCAGCTGTCTTCCAAGGGTTTGTAAATGAGATCTTTCGGGACTTGCTTTATGTGTGCGTGGTTGTCTATCGGGATGACATCCTGATTTGTTCCCAAGATTTGTCCAATATTCGACAACATGTTGCAGTGGTCCTGACTAGATTACGAAAGAATCAGTTGTTTTGCAAGTTGGAGAAGTGCTCCTTTGAACCCCCCAAATTCAGTTTTTGGGGTATATAGTGTCTGGAGTAGGTTTAAAGATGGATCTGGAGAAAGTAAGAGCTGTTCTGCATTGGCCTCTGCCTATATGCCTCAAAGCACTCCAACGCTTTTTGGGCTTCGCCAATTACTACCGGCGATTCATACAAGGATTCTCATCCATCGTTGCACCCATAGTTTCTCTTACTCGTAAAGGTGCTAATCCTAAGCAATGGCCTCCTGAGGCAATCCAAGCTTTCCAGTTCCTCAAAGAAGCTTTTTCTACAGCGCCCATTCTTCGGCAACCCAATATTGCTCTCCCTTTTTGTTTCTTGAGGTAGACGCCTCCAACATTGGCATTGGAGCAGTGCTTGCCCAAAAATCCGCTCAGAAGAAACTCCATCCATGCGATTTTTATTCTCAAAGTCTTCTACCTGCAGAGAAAAATTACACCATCGGATCATAAGAACCTCTTCCTATTCCTTTCAAACCATGGTACCATATAAGTATGGATTTTGTCACCGATCCTCCACCTAGCAGAAAGTTCAACACCATTTGGGTAGTGGTAGATTAGGTTCTCTAAAATGGCTCATTTTGTACTCCTGGTGGGACTACCCTCCTCTCCCACATTAGCAAACCACTTTATTAAAGAGTTTTTTCATATTCACAACATTGGCATTGGAGCAGTGCTTGCCCAAAAATCCGCTCAGAAGAAACTCCATCCATGCGATTTTTATTCTCGAAGTCTTCTACCTGCAGAGAAAAATTACACCATCGGAGATAAAGAGTTGTTTGCTATTAAAGTTGCCTTGGAGGAGTGGAGATATCTGTTAGAGGGAGCTCATCATCCTATAACTATATTTACGGATCATAAGAACTTGCTCTATTTACAGTCTGCTCACTGTATGAATCCACGGCAAGCCAGATGGTCGTTGTTCTTCTCTCGTTTCGACCTTATTATCACCTTCAAACCTGCTCTTAAAAACAAAAAAGCCGAAGCGCTTTCTCGAGCCTTCACTTCTGTCTCGGATTCTGAAGATCTACAAGAACGTCCTATATTGGATCCCAAAAGTGTGATTTTAGCTGTCTCCTCCTCTACCACCCCGCCTCTTGGAAATACTTTTTTGTACCTCCTCAGCTTCGGAAGAAGATTCTTGCCTGGCATCATTCCTCTCGTTTCTCTGGTCATGTTGGTGTTCGGATGACTTTGGAGATTATTTCTCAAAATTATTGGTGGCCTGCCATCAGGAGGGACGTTAAAGAGTATATCTCTGTGTGTGACATCTGTACTCAATGTAAATCCTCCCACCAAGCTCCAGCCGGTCTTTTGAAACCTCTTCCTATTCCTTTCAAACCATGGTCCCATATAAGTATGGATTTTGTCACCGATCCTCCACCTAGCAGAAAGTTCAACACCATTTGGGTAGTGGTAGATTAGTTTCTCTAAAATGGCTCATTTTGTACTCCTGGTGGGACTACCCTCCTCTCCCACATTAGCAAACCACTTTATTAAAGAGTTTTTTCATATTCACGGATGCCCCTCTGAGATCGTATCGGACAGAGGTGTTCAGTTTGTATCCAGGTTCTGGCGTGCTCTATGCAACATTCTAGGGATTCGTCTTTGTCTCTCCTCCTCATACCATCCTCAGTCAAATGGCCAGACTGAGAGAGTTAATCAGGACCTCGAGACTATCTTCTCCCTTGGGCCGAGTTCGCTCATGACAACTCCTATCACGAATCATCGGCTAAAACTCCACTTTTTCTGGTATATGGTCACCATTCTTCTCTCCCTGAATTTCCTGCTCTTCCACCTACTCAGGTCCCTGCAGTTAATACTCTACACCATAGATTCTCTTCTATTTGGGCTCAAGCCCGGTCAGCTCTCAAGAAGGCATCTTCCAGATACAAATTATTTGCCGATAGGAAAAGGCGAGCCATTCCTGCTTTAAAAGTAGGAGACCGTGTGTGGTTGTCTACCAAGAACATCCGGTTAAAAGTTCCCTGCATGAAATTGGCTCCAAGATTTATTGGGCCATACAAGATTCTACAAGTAATAAATCTGGTATGCTTCAATTTGCAACTTCCTCAAAATCCTTGTATCTCTAATTCATTTCACTGCTCAAACCTCTCATTATCAACCGTTTTTCTATTATTTCCTCAAAATCTCCCATTCAACTTCAACAGGAGAAGGAATTTGAGATTACGCATATTCTTGATTCAAAAAAGACCAGAGGAGGTGTTCGATATTTAGTCCACTGGAAAGGATTTGGTCCTGAAGAGCGTTCCTGGATCCGTGCTGAGAACATCAATGCCCCTACACTCTTGAAGAAAATTTACACCAAGTTTCCTGGTAAACCCGGATCTAAGTGTTTTGTGTTCACCTTTAAAGGGGGGGGGGGGTACTGTCACTCGCCAGACTTCTAGACCTAGAATCAGCCACTCGCCCCTCTGCCGGCGCCTGTGCTGCGCCGCGGCCGTCCGCCATCTTGACTATGCTTCTGCGCATGTGCAGACTAGGAGAGTCCTTTATAACCTTTCCCTGTTTGGTATTGGCTATCCATTAGCCTTTTCCCTATTTAAAGCACCTCTGACCTCTCCTTGATTGTCTGTTCTTGATTCTCACTTCCTTGTGACAGCTGTGTACTCTGTTCCTGTGGTTTGTTACTCTGAGCGCTCCTACACCTTTGCACTGGTTCCTGACTACTTACCGCTGCTTCTCACCTGTTGGCTGGATACTTCTCAGCCACATCCGTGGTAAAACTTGCCTTCCGCTGAATGCTGTAGTGACCGCTGCTTCTCATCTGTTGGCCGGATACTTCTCAACCACATCCGTGGTAAATCCTGCCTCCCGCTGAATGCTGTAGTGATCGCGGCTTCTCATATGTTGGCCGGATACTTCTCAGCCACATCCGTGGAAAAACCTGCCTTTCGCTGAACACTGTAGTGTCTGCTATTTCTTACCTGTTAGCTGGCTATCTCTCAAGCTCATCGGTGGAGAACCTACCTCTGTGCTATATCTCACCAGTTGGGAAGACACCTCATAGCTACATCTGTGATAACCCAGTGTCTGACTGATCATCCTAAGCATCTGTTAAATTTCATCTCCTGGCCGGACAGCTGCTAGCTACAACTGTCCTATATATTTGCTCTTCTGAGTATCCTCGCACATCTTCTAGTTGTCTATTTTCTACATCTAAGCTGTATTCTGTTGCTCTGCTGCACTCTCTTGAGGGCAGCGACCTGCGCAGTGACGCCGCAAAAACACAAACCCTCTTGCGGTGGTCCTTGGAGAAGACCAGCCGCTGTGTTAGACTCTGCGCCTCGAGATAGTGATAACAACTAGCAGAACTCTGAGTCAAGAACTCTAGTGACCGTGACACCGACAAGCAGTAAAAATAGACTTACCATATAACAGACATCCAGTATTTCCCCCACACTTAATTGCCTTCACATGTAAAATGCGACTTTGAGAAATCTCTCCAGCAAGAAATTACGTCAGTTCTAATGGCCAGGGTGAGATTGCCGGTTTTAAAGCAGCAATGGGCGGACCCGCCGCCTGGATTACATTATACCTTGTGGTTTATACCTCTACTACCCCTCTCCCCAGTGTTTAAAAGTAACAATTTATGGTTCATTTATCATTTCAGCTCTTAGAGTACGAATCAAAGTCAGAGGATCAAGTACCATTGCTTTTGAAGATGAAGAGGAGCAATCTTGCTCTTGGCAAAGCTATTGAAAGTGGAGACACTGACCTTGGTAAGTGAGCTAACAAAATCTGGGGCCTTAGGAATAAAAAACAACACCCTATCCTGTATACCCTCACAAAAATACCCATCCTAACTATTTAGTCCAAAATGTTAATTAATAAATGCCCAAACTTAAAACATGACAATATAAAATGCACATGCATACCGTTTGTAAATGAAAAAGTTATTTCCATTTTAATAGAGGGGTTAAGAACTTTCTAAGTACTGGACTGTAAGACTAAAGGTCAATTTGCTGGATATATGGCATTTGAACCAAATGGACCATAAAGGTCACAGTTATCATGGTTCACCAATTGTTTATGTCTAGATTGACATCTGGAAAATGCTGACCAGATGTTGTTTGGCCTCCACTGTTTTTTGGCTAATATACATTATGATTTACCGCCAATTAGATCATTTTAACTGGTTAGCAAGTTCTCAGCATGTATGGATACTGATCAGCCACAACATTAAACCCACCTGCCTAATATTGTGTAGGTCCCCTTCATGCTGCCAAAATACTTCTGACCCATCGTGGCATGGACTCTGAAGGTGTCCTTCTGTCAAGATGTTAGCAGCAGATCCTTTAAGTCCTATAATTTGCCCTCCATGGCTCGAATCCCACAGATGCTCAATCAGATTGAGATCTGAGGAATTTGGAGGCCAAATCAACACCTTGAACTCTTTGTCATATTCCTTAAACCATTCCTGAACAATTTTGGCAGTGTGGCAGGGTGCATTTTCCTATTGAAAGAAGCCACTGCATCACACTGCCTCCTTCCGCTTGCCTTCTTCCCATAATGCATCCTGATGGCATCAATACCTCAGGTAAATGACGCACACTCACACGGTCGTCTACCAGGATGCTCAGCTTCACTTTAGCCTCCATCATGTTGACCTTTTTTTAGCATAACAATATTGCACTAATTGCTGCTGTTATTCTAATTGAGATGTGCTAGTGACATGCTGATTGAGTGGTGTCTGGTTCTTCTCCTGCACTTCCTTTATGTAGCCCTCTGGGGTTTACTGATAGCAAGCAACGCACAGCAAAATTGCCATAAGATAATATGTTAGCTAATCAAATATAGTGGATGCATTAAAACACAAAATGTTATAATTCTTGTTTTGATAAAAATTGCAATAGGAATAAGACAGTTGCAAAGTAAGAACCTTGGATTGACATTGTTTGATTGGCACAAGATGGCCAACAAGCCTGATAGAGCTCCATACCCACTGTATTTAGATCCATTTAAATACACAGCCATCGAAAACCTTTCACATGCCAATCTCTCCTCTACTTTTGTTGTTCTACACATAGGCACCCACCAAATCCTGCAATCTTTCCCTCCACAAGCACTAGCTGCCAGCCAGCTCAGCCTATGCTAGTGCACCTCCTTGCTTGCCGATATGGAACCATGGGTCTCTGGTCCGCAGCATGACACTCTTCACCAGTCCCCCTCTTCAGTGACTCCCGAGACACAACTACTCCGGAGACCCTGCAGCTTTGCTTTCCTTTCTCTGGCACCACTTATCTAGATATGCCCTTTTACTCCAGGCCATACACTTCTGGCTTTACCCCATCAACCAAACACTGGTTCTCTGACCCACCTGTTTTTACTGTGGCTCTGGCCCCTGTGACCTGCAGTACCACTGGGGGTTCACTCCTCTGGGTATCTCTGCCATCTTGTGACAGCTGTGGTCTGCTTACCAACAAAGCCAGTCCATTCCCTCACCACACTGCCGGCTCTCCTTCAGCAAACCCCTCCATATTAGTAGCTGCCTCTTCCATCCTCAGATGAACTTAAATTTCCCTCCACACCTGAGCCCCTTATTACCATCCATAATTTAAGCCTCTTTTTCACCCATGCCTCATCCCCTTTTATGCTCCATTGATGACCTCACTCCCTCATGACTCCTGCACTACACCAACTCATCACCTGGTCCATACCCCAAGCACCTATGGAAAGGGTCCTCTCTACTCAATCTCATGACTGTCCTCTATCCATCCTAGTTTGTCCCTTGTCATGTTTTGATACTGATTTTTTTCTGTATGCTTGTATGTAAAATATATAAGGCGCTACAGAATCTGTGGTGCCATAAAAATAAAGAATGATGATGATTATTTTTAGGTAATACATTTACATTTTCTGCTTACTCGTGTTTAGTGTAAAAATTGTATGTATGATATCAATCAGTGACTTCTGTTATCTTGGGTGTCTGCTGGAGACACATTATCAACAAGAGAACAATGCATGCAGCCATAGCACTAATGCACACATTTGCTGCAAATCTCTGGGGTTTTCTGAATTTGCTTTAGGGACCTATTATTTTTGTCAGTATGCTAGGCTATCATCTGTATAGTTCCAACATTAACCACTGAGGCCATGATTATTCAACCCACTTTTTTAGAACGTGACAAGGTCGTCCCAGAGTCCAGCTGGAGGCAATGATGCAACTCAGGGAAGTGAGGGAAATAGTTTGTCATCTAGGAACAATAGACCACTCTCTACATGGGGGTCATTGCACTTTTGATGGAGGGTCCTTGGGTGCTGTGAGGGTTCAACAACAATCCGTGGAACCTATCCAATCCTATGGAGGAGGTCTCGATCTTCTCCTAGGGATCTAGCAAAAAGTTGTTAGTTCTGCTACCAGAGAAAAAGATGGAAATGGAAACCCCAACGGTTTCGGACATTATGCTCCCGGAGGATTGTAGTGAGTGGACTGAGTTCTCTCCTCCGAGCTAATGTAGTAAGGTTTAACGCCTGATAAATCTGGAGGGTATGACATTAGTAAGCTAAGGTTGATAGCTTCCTAGAGGCTTGCAAGATATCATCCTTATCTGTGAAAAAGTGTAAACGAATGATTACATCCCTGGGTAGTGATTGGTCTTGTGGACGGCGCTTAAGGGCTCTGTGAGCTCTATCCAGAAGAAGCTGATCCTCAAGAACCTCCGGGGCAAGCTGGAAAATACTTTCCGGAGGTAGGGGTCGATGTGAGCAGGTTTAACGGATTCCGTAAAGGTTATTCCTCCAGGACGGATTGTCCATGTCTTCCTGACGGCCCTAAATAACATCAAGCTCCTGCTATAATTAAGAAATATCATCCTCCGTAGAATTCTGGTATGAGACAATATCCTACATTTTTCTTTCAACTTGATCAATATGGGTGATCAGTGAGGTCTCCTCAGATTTAAGAGTGTTAAGGGCATGGGCACCTCCTTTTAGATCGAAGAGCGAAGGACATTCATTTCTTTAATCAAAAAGAGGAAGTCCCATTTGGTGACTTGAGCATGCTCATTTTCATGAGAGTCTGAGTAAGCAGGGGGCAGCGGAGAATCAAGCCGATCAGGCCCAGTAAAGGATGAAGATTTAATAGGTTAGTACTGGGTTTTCGCTTTTTAGGATGATTGGTGAAGTCGTTAGTTAAAGTTGGTGGAAGTCTGATAGGATAGGTCAGATGCAGTGAGGTCTGCTTGTACAGAAAAGTAAGCCACTCAACAAGGATATATCAGTAGAATTGTAGTGGAAATCCCTGGCCCCTCCTGGATAGGCCGGGGGAGATATTGAAACATAAGGGTGTACAGAGTACACCCTTTTAAGAGTATAAAGAGAATGAGATTCTTGTAGGAGAACAAACGTATGGAAATCTGACTGGAGGCTGCATGTAGAAAAGGCCAAGTTGTTGTACTGAAATCAAGTGAAAAAGGCTGGTGCAAGAAGTGTATTGGCCACTGAGAAGCAACAAAGACCAATAGGGAGCCTGGCCTGTGGTCCAGAGGGTGCAGTCAGTTGATGTTGGCAGTTCAATAGGTAGAAAAGAGTACCTCCCCCACTAAGTGACTTTGGAGAACTGGTTGAAAATGTATGGGTCCTAGCTATGATAACAGATGAGATGTGTATATGAAACGTTTGACCCACCAACTGCAAGGTGGAGGGTCCTCAATGCGTCCTGTAGTAGGATGGGACCAGAGAAGTCCAAGAATCGCAGATGGGGACCAGTCTCTGTCTGGAATTCTTGTGATGGAGCAGCAGGTGCAGATGGTTAGGGCTTTACTTTACTTTACTTTTTCCCTTAGATTGTACGCTCCTCTGAGCAGGGCCATCTCTCCTCCTGTTTCCACCACTTCTAACTCTGCTCTCCAGCTACTTAGCCCTCCTCCTCAAAGGTCCTCCACCCCACATCCACTTTCGCTCCCTCCTCCCCCCTGGGGGTCTCCCTGTCTTCCGCGCCCCCCTTCTTGGGCCCCGTCGTTTTCGGATCCTCCCTCCCCCTTCCCCGCCCTCTCTAGCTGTGCATTGAGCGTACTGAGTTGCTGTGTTTACTGTACTGTGCTGTCTCCCATTGTATTGTGATTTTGTTTGTCTCTGTACGGCGCTGCGGATGCCTTGTAGCGCCTTATAAATAAATATTAATAATAATAATAATAATACTTGACCTTAGTCGTCTGTGGGAGTGTACTCCGGGACAGCCATGCAGGTTGTTGGTGGAAGCAGTGGTGAGAGATGGAGCCAGGAGAGGACAGTAGCCGGGCGTTGGTGGCCAACGGCAACAAAAGTCACCGTTGTGCACTTGCAGTAATCCGGACGTGAGTCTGAATAGCGGACCCAACAGGAGCCGGCAAAGCAAATCCAGGGAGGTTCTCTCCAGGCGTGCTGTCCAGGCAGAACTGGAGTGCCTTCAACCTGGGTGAGACAGGCAGGGAGTGCCTGAGGCCTTTGTGGAGCAGTGTGGAATCTGCTTCTAGTACCTGGCGAAGGTGTGGGAAACGGGTGGATGGCCGGGTGTAAGTCCCCACGGTAAGATTTAGAGTCTGGAGACCACGAGTTGTTGGCAGGGAACATGCCGGAATTGAGGCACCGATCCATCTCGAATCAAGCGACAGGGAGGTAAAGGAGATGTGGGATGGGGAAAATGCCCAGAACACTGGGAGTTTGACTTCGATGAACAAGGATGAAGTAGTGGTGGTAGTCGATCTCCAAAACAACATGCCTGGCTGATGTGGCAGACAGGCCACGCCCGCAAAATGTGTAGAATTTTAAACATATTTACTTATAAATCACTTTTGAAAGTGGGGAAACTTTAAATCTAGATTTTTAAAAATATATTTTTGTTTTATTTTTCGATGAAACAATGGTAGTAGTCTAAGCGCACTGTAGGTTGTAGTATTTAGAATGTGCAATGTGTAATCAAAGGAATTGAATTACTGGATAATATACTAGTCAGTTTATTTGTACAGAATAAATCATACACAGTAACAGCAGATTTGGTAAACAATGAATTGTCCAAACTCTAGCTAAACAATGTTTTTTTGCAAAAATCACAGACTTATATACTTATGACACTCACATTTGATATTACTTTTGGTATAGAATGATTAACTAGTAATTATGTTTTCTCCCCTGGCTTCTATCGGCAGGGATGTCATAGTCTTTTGGTTAACAATTGTTTTTAAATGAACACCCATATCTGGCGCAATGGTCTATTGAACTAAATTGAGTAAATACAGTTTTCCGCAGTTGTTTAAGGTAAAAAAGAAAACTGAATTGTCCTCTAAGCAGAAGGCTTGAATGCTGAGTAGTTTCCAAAATCCGGTATGTCTTTTTAAAAAAGGCTTAGTCCCTAATGTGTTGGTTCCAGTTAAAAGGTGGTAAGCACCGATAGTGGAGATTTAATTGAAATCCTTTGTAGCAGGATATGTATACATAGGTGAAGAAGTATTACCAACTCCGATGCTGCTAGAATACATTTTCCATAAAGGAGATCTCCAAGGATTTGGTCACTTGTGTTACTGATTCTGTGCAATATATCGGCCTCTCAAATAGATGGATTGTTCCGCTGGTTCAGCGGTATTGCAGTCAGCAAAGAGGGTGATGAGTCGCTGGAGGGTGAAGCGTGTTGCTGGAGACAGTTATTAACAATGTCTTATACGATGTAGTAAGTGTGCAGGGAAACTACGCCTTTTACCTTGTTGCTTAGTCAGGGATAGGTGCAACGAAGCTGGCAAGGTGAAATGTACATGTTACAATGCATCTGTATTTATCTATAAGCGCATCAATGAGTTTGGGAACCAAGATAGTGGAGAATGTGTGGTGCAAGATTTTGTGCTATCTGATACGAGGAGTTTGGTAGTGGTGTTTGTTAGAGGCAGTCCTTGTTACTTGCATAATAGCTGCACAAGCATGTCTACTATTCCAGTGGAGGAAAAATAGAGATTTTGTTTTGTGGGACAGGATTATTTAAATAATCTGATAATTGTGGAAATGGCGTATTTAGGGAGGCTATCCGGCTATCCTTGTTTTTTCTTTTAGACACATTGCCATTTTCTCCTGGAAAAAGAGCTTGAATTCTCAAGCAACCTTAACTTTTAATGGAAAGCATTTTGCACCTTCCAATTACAATTTGGCAAGAAAACACATTTCTAGAAGCACCTCATTAAAACACACAAAAACAAACTAGGCTAAACCATGCCGTATGGGGGTGAAACAGATGTTCAAATAATGGTTTGCTTCGAAAGTAGATTGGACTTTGCAGTGGCATTTTTACTGTTTCCACCATGAGCATGTAGGCATATTTTCTTTCATTGGGTGTTTCCAAAGACTGGATAGTGGGAATACACCTTGAAATGCACTGAAATGACAATAAACCAGACTGGTGCAAATCAGTGTGTATATATACTGGGTACTTCTTCTAGGGCACACACACAGGTGTACCACATGGGTGTAGTAATTGGGTTTTTTTTAGGGTGGAGGATAAAAACATTGTTTGAATTTGTGGGCATGGCCACCGATCCCAGTTAGTGGCCGGCTAGTAGTGAGGGAACTAATATTTAGCCAGATGTAGCGCTGCGGGAGATTTGTGATGCTTTACTGGAAATTTCTGCTGGAACCACCAAACTGTTTAAGCCGGCCTGACAACTGCCAATAAACAGCGAAATGGTTCAACCAAGCTGTGCGAGACTTCAGTGAATGCTGTACTTTTATCTATCTATATATTTCTATATATATATATATATATATATATATATATGTGTGTGTGTGTGTATATATATATATATATATATATATATATATATATATATATATATATATATATATATATATATATATATATGTGTGTGTATATATATATATATATATATATATATATATATATGTGTGTGTATATATACATATGGCCGCCATAGACACTATATAAACAAGCCCTAGATATGGGCTATCTGATTTTCCTCCTGAAGAAATCTATCCAGGCGAAACGCGTTGAGGCTATACTACATCTTTTCCTGCTAACTGGGTCATATTGCCACCCTAGACACTAAGGGCTAGATTTACTAAGCTGCGAGTTTGAAAAAGTGGGGATGTTGCCTATAGCAACCAATCAGATTCTAGCTATTATTTTGTAGAAGGTACTAAATAAATAAAAGCTAGAATCTGATTGGTTACTATAGGCAACATCCCCACTTTTTCAAACCCGCAGCTTAGTAAATCTAGCCCTAAGTGTATTTACCCTGTTAACTTCTGTGTGGAGATCGTTGGTAGTACCTTATGAACTTTCCAGGGATCCATACTGGTAAAAGTAGACCTACTTTCAAGGATTACAGATAAGCACTTATACATTTTACATATTGTGAGTTTGCATTTTTATGATTTGCTGAATAAATTATTTGTATATAAATTACTACACTATAGGCTATCTTTACTATATCAGTTGATTGGAGTCTGGTAGCGGTGATTGCACTGGGACGGCTGTTCTTGATTAAGAAATATCGCATACGCTTATGCTGTTCATTTGCCTGTTCCTGATACACTAGGCTGAGCAGAGATTTTCTCCTGGCGACCCTGATACAGATAAGCTGATTTTCTATTTATTTTTAGCACGCTCCCACTCACTGATCTGTACTATATTATCACTTTGACTATACTACTCTATATACCTCTTTTTTTCTCTGTCTTTATTTTGATACATGATTGGAGAGTTTGGAAGCTGCGAAACACTGTTCCATCAAGCTTAATATGAGTAACACCTGAGTCCTCAATATTGGAATTTGAGTTGAATTTCTGCACATCACTGTCTGATATGCTTGGTCATTCTGTCTAGCATGTGATTTGAGACTGGACTGAATATATATATTGTTGGATACCAACCCAGAGACTTGGAATTATCTTCATATGCTTATTTATCTTTTACCCACTTTGTTCAGTATATTTCTGACAACATCACCAGTGCGCCTTTCCTCTGTTCTACCTATTAGATTTACTTATTGGCCTTACCAGCCAGATATTTGAAGGAAGGCTGCCTCCTTACGTGGAAGAGGTGTTCATGTGGGACTGAATTCTACTGCTTTATACATACATTACTGCATAGAACGCCAGTGTTTATCTCTTGTTATTGAGATAGAGATATATATATATATATATATATATATATATATATATATATATATATATATGTGTATATATATATATATATATATTGCAGTAACCTGTTTATATATAGCAACCAATATGTTTTTATATAGATATATTTAGAACATTTGTGATAGCCCATATTAAAGATGGCCGCCTCAACATATAACTGATAGATGTGCCCACAATCAATATGTCCACATTAATAATATTACCAATAGCACTTTATGTAATGACAGGACCCTGTAACATTTCAATCAGGGTCCTTCTGATAGGTTTACAACTTATCGCTTGCTCCAGTGCTTTATTGTTGGGCTTTGTAGCTAAGTAAAGAATAACAGCAATTTGCACCGTTCGCGCATGCGCACAATGGCGTCGGCTATCGATATAAATAACTGAATTGAACACTCCATTAAAAATCCTCTTTGTGAAGTCGGAATATTGATGAAACGCGTTGAGGTGGTATATGCTGAGCATCCATTTTATCTGTATTTTTACTGCTGAGCCTAAGTCCTGTCTGAAATTCCTACCTGCAGGGAATGGGCATTAAGGACATCTAGGGGTTTATTTTCTAAACTACGGGTTTTAAAAAGTATGGATGTTACCTATAGCAACCGATCAGATTCTAGTTATTTATTTTAGTACATTCTACTAACATTCATTATCTTGTTACAATGGTACCTGTCAGGGGGTGGGATATATTAGGCAGCAAGTGAGCGTTCATTTTTTGAAGTTGATGTGTTGCTGCAAAAATGGGCAAGCGTAACAATCTGAGAGATTTTGACAAGAACCAAATTGTTATGGCTAGAGCACTGGGTCAGAGCATCTCGAAAACGGCAGGTCTTTGGGGGTGTTCCCGGTATGCAGTGGTTAGTACCTACCAAAAATGGTCCAAGAAAGAACAGCTGTCAACAGGGTCATGGGTGCCCAAGGCTCATTGATACGCGTGTGGAGCGTAGGCTACCCCATCTGTTCCAATCCCACAGAAGAGCAACTGTAGCACAAATTGCTGAAAATTATAATGCTGGCTATGAATGAAAGGTTATCTATATAAATTAATAAAGTATTATATTGACATGATGTCATGTTAATTTGTATTACAGCCGTTCATAATAAAACAGGGATTATGCTAATCCGATTTTCACTTGTAATATTAATCATCAGTCTCGATTTATATTACATAATTTTGTCATAAAGGCACCAAATATCTCCATTGGCGTGAGGATAATACGTACAAAAATCAGGGTCAATAAATACATGACAGGAATTGATGTGATATGATACTAATGGGACTTTGTATGCGATCTTTGCATGAAATAGTAAACATCAGCCTTGATCTATGTTACATATGTTTTTCATTAATACATTAAATAAGAATAGAGATGCCGATTGCAGTCTATTCACTATAGTTATGTATACCTCCATCAGTGAAAGGAGAATATAGGTTCATTTGGGTGAATAAACATACACAACGGCATGACATGATATAAATGTCTTGCTGAATGCGGTAGAAGTAGGTTAACAATACCTATGATTGTGTATATAAATCAGCACTTAAACGTTAATATGATTACAGATTGTCTTCCATTAAGTCCCGGGATATGGGATATGAAGTGCTAAGTAAGAGGGAAGCTGATTACAATTAACAGAAAAATGCTGAGCAGTAAGGATACGAACCGAAAAGTTCTGTGATTGGACAGACTGAATATAAATATCCCGCTCTTGCAAGGATCGGGTTTGCCTTGAAAAAGCAGACTATGCGGCAAAGTGCACGTTTGTGTTGGGCTGCTTGCACACAGTTCCAGAGATAATTGTAGAAGAGTTGTGAAGCCTTATACTTATACATGTTATATACATGTTAATGATTGGAATTTATATTCGTTCTGTTATCGGCAGGAAACTTGGCTAAATGCCCACAGCTCAATCCAGCCCGAAGTATGAACAGAGCACATAGGAGGTAGTGAACACGACACTGCAAATGAATGAAAGGGATTGTAGTGGAAATTGATACAATTGTTAACTTTAAAATATATTACAGATATTATAATAGAGACAAAAGTAATAATTTCTCACCACTAGCATATGAATGATGCAGCTGATCACTATAGCAATACCCTGAATCTATGAAAAATTCAATTAAAGCTGATTCAGTTGTACAAAGACTTAATAGAAAACTGATATTATTTATTTATTATTCGATCGAAGTTGTCAGTGAGGAAATCCAACTCACCACCAAGTAATATAATAGATAAGCTATAATACTATACTCCCAACCAGTAGATTTTTTCATAAATCTGAAGACATCAAGCTCAATAGATCAATTAGGTGAATTACCTTTAGTATATGAATGTACAATTGATGAACCAGAAAACTAAATAATGTCTCTCTAGAAAATAGGAACTCCCGCATTCACTCAGTTTTTCTCAATTCTTCAGATCTATGTTGGAGAAACTGCGGTCATGAGGCACTCTGCTGCACATATAATGGATCTGCTCAAAAATATGCTTTTACTGGCAAGAAGTCCACTTGCTCATATTGTACATAACTGATGTTCATATGGCCGCCTCTGTACTATATACGCTGTTGCCCAGACCTTTTCCCCACACCTCTCACAACTCACAGAAATTGCGAAAATGGAAAAAACACCTCCAACCCACCATGTCCAGCACTATTCAGAGCATAAGGGCCACACAACGCATGGAGAGCATAATCGCTGCGTTACACAATGCCCCCACTGCCTTTCAAGCTGTTTGGCCGCCATGGACTACATACTATGGAGCTGCACCTCCTTTAACCACTTGCTAAACTCTCCCCACCCATCCTTGCAACAATAGCGAGTCATTGGTACCTAGCATCACCTTACACCTCTCACCCCATTCCTACATGACTTCCCCCTCCATCTTCCTCCCCCTTCCCCCACACCATTGTAGCTCTACCCCTAAACCCACAGCATCAAGATGCTCCCAGTATTCATTGATTTGCCACATCTGCTTAACTCCTTTTTTTTTTTACACTTGCCTGACTTTCATGTAATTTTACATTGAATGATCCTGTTGGCTTGTTGTGTCTCCTCATCTTGCCTTGTAAAAACCCCCAAAAAAGTTTTGTTCAAAAAAAAAAAAGATTGGAACTGATTTGACATCAAAAAATATTTTTGTTAGTGCAACTAGACATTACTCTTTTTATTTTTACATTTTATATACTCACTTCTACACTAGCCCTTATTTTTACAGTCTTTTAATGATTAAGTTTAATTTTAATAAAATAAAATTAAATTGTTTCCAGTTGTAAAAAAAAGGTCAATAAGCCAAGAACACTGAAAATTTACAAGACCCTGTGTGCACTACTTGCAAACAAACTCTTTTCTCTCTATACTATGATAGAAAGGTGTCAGATGACACAGTGCATCACAGCTTGCTGCGTAGCTGCAGACCAGCCAGAGTGCCCATGCTGACCCCTGTCCACCGCTGAAAGCATCTACAATGGGAACGTGAGAGCAAGAACTGAACCATGGAGCAATGGAAGAAGGTTGTCTGATCGGATTAATCACTTTTTTTTTACATCAAGTGGACAGCCGTAGGCATGTGCATCATTTAACTAGGGAAGAGATGGCTAGGATGCATTATGGGAAAAAGGCAAGCTGATAGAGGCAGTGTGATTCTCTGGGCAATAATCTGCTGGGAAACCTTCGGTCCTGGCATTTATGTGGATGTTACTTTGACACGTAGCACCTAACTAAACATTGTTGCAGACCAAGTACAGTTAATGTCAACGGTATTCCCTGATATCAGTGGCCTCTTTCAGCAGAATAATGCGACATGGCAGTGTAAAAAAATTGTTCAGAAATTGTTTGAGGAACATGACAAAGAGTTGATGGTGTTGACTTGGCCTCCAAGTTTTCGAGATCTTAATCCAATTGAACATCTGTGGGATGTGCTGAAAATACAAGTCTGAGCCATGGAGGCTCCACCTAGCAAATAACAGGACTTAAAGGATCTGCTGCTAATGTCTTTCTACCAGATACCACAGGAAACCTTCAGATTTATTGTTAAATACATAATGAAAAATATAATGTATCCACTATATGCGCTCCACAACTGCAAACTGCCAGAAGCTTTTCTAATGCGTGTACACACTCTAATATCATAAGTAAAATTTTTAAAACATACCTAAAAACAATCCAGCGCTACAGTGTAATCCAATCTATATCTAGAAATATAAAAAAATACTTACATTATTCCTGTGAACTTCAGATACACTTGATTATTTTCTAGGATATCTTCATTGTCATGTGTTAGTTCATCATGTTAGAAAAAAGGGAGAGGACAGAAATGGATTGTTAGAGCACTCCTAATCCAAATTCAATAGAGTTGAAAATGTCTCTTATTATAATTACTTGTTTGTACTGGTAATAGTATGGAAAACATTAGGATGAATACCAATAATTATGATATTAAGGTAGTATTATATATTATATAGGGCAATTGCCTTTATTGGATATACTAATAATTAATTAAAACATATCTCAGTATGAGATTATAACAAGACCTCTTAACGAACAAGTGAAATAAAAGAGAAAGAAAATTTATATGTGAAAATAGTGCAAAAATTATTAAAAGTAGTACCACAGTTAAAGTAGCCAGAAAAATTAGCTGGGGTATGTGTATATCTATTATTATTGTGTCATGGACCAAAAAGATCATATAACCCTGATACAAATATTGGCGGACCACAAAACCTTAAAAAGTAATAATATAGATATGGGACCAGTTAATCCCTCAATAGATATGATAGATGGCTGGTCATGAAACAATTGCCCAGCTAATCGAATATGGTCAGATATACTACTATAATACGCATATGCGAGTAATGTTACTTGCTATGAATATCTATGCCTGCATGTTAATAACATGTCATTAATTCACTAGCGCTCAAATGATAACAGATGGTCATTTACAGACTGTTAATGCAGCAAATAACGAGTGTGATCTGTTTGTAATAGCTCTAGAGTATAAAGAGTATAATACCCTTTGGTAATTTATCCCACATTACACTACCACTTTATCGTATATTTATAGTTAATTCACTAAAATGCTAATAGTAGCAGGTAGTCACTTGTAAACTGATAGTGTGACAGCTTCCAGTGGGATTTATAATAACATCAAGAGTACCGAGCCCTCTAGTTAGTTTAAAAACCTAACTGGTCACACATATTGTAGCACATTCTACCTAGTAACAACACGAGCGTCGGTGCAAACATTGTATAGGCAAGCACTAGCTTCTATAGTAGTCTCACTAAAGCGTTAATAGTAATGAATAGTAGCATCCTAAATGAAATGATTGTGCCAAGCTTGCTGAGGATATTATAATTTGAATCGTTACTGACCATGCAAAAATTGACTATCAGAGAGCTCCGGCAAAAACGCCGCTCACTGGCTCCTATTTCCGGGTATGACGTCAAGCGTGACGTCAGCTACCCATAACCCCCCAACCTACGTTTCACTACATAGAGCTTTATCAAGAGGAACAGATTGTAGACACAATCAGTGTCTTTATAGGGGAAAACAACCAATCGGATGTAAGAATGATGATGGACAGAGGAAAACAACCAATAGGAGATTCACCAAATACATTAGTTACTGATATTCCATAGTATATGTTAATAAATATAAGTATAAATAAGCGGAAAATAAAGATAAAAATTGGAATGAATTATAAACAAGGTAAGTACATATTTCATCATCAGAAATTATAATTGCTTAGCAAATACTAATTAACGTATAAACATGTGTTAATTGTATGACAAACAGGGTTATCAAGGAGATGATATGTTATTGAAAAACCAAGAAAATATGTACAATGTATAAATAAGAAAACTAAACGCCAGACAAATTTGGAGACCAACACAACATCAAACAATTCCTTAATTGTAACTCTGGGGGTGTAATTTAAGCCCTAAGGTGCCCATGTAATAAATATTATGTAGGCATGACTAGCAGAGCTATGAAAATTCGCATCCTTGAACACATTGGTACCATTAGGAATGCAAAGACTGATAAGGAAAGATTTAAACAACTGACCACAGTAGCCAAACATTTCCTAAATGAACATGAAGGTTCAGCTCATGGCTTAGAAGTCTTCGCCATAGAACAGATACATTTGGGCATAAGAGGGGGTAACATGCACAAGCAACTCCTTCAAAGGGAGAGCAGATGGATTTTTCTGCTTGACTCCCTCATGCCCAATGGATTAAATGAAAATACCAATTATGCTTGTTTTCTTGGCTGACTGATGTCTTATTTACTATTGGATCATATCCATGATTTTCACTATGTCTTGGTATATGTATCTCTTTGATGCATTCCCTTTTATTATACCTCCGGATATGGGTTATTTCAACATTGGCTGACCAAATATATATATATATTTTTATTACAGATATATATTATTCCTTTTAATAACTATCCACATTTCACTTGTTGTTGATCACATCCAGGACTTTCATCATGTCTTGGCATATGTATCTCACCAATATATTCCCTCCTTCTTATCATATCTGTGGATGAGGGTTACTTATTATTCAATATATATTTTTCATGTTCCTGTATATTTCCTATATACCTCTGGTGTTATTTAGTAGCTCTGCTAGTCATGCCTACATAATATTTATTACATGGGCACCTTATGGCTTAAATTACACCCCTAGAGTTACAATTAAGGAATTGTTTGATGTTGTGTTTTTCTCCAAATTTGTCTGGCGTTATTTAGTGTTCTTATTTATACATTGTACATATTTTCTTGGTTTTTCAATAACATATCAACTCCTTGATAACCCTGTTTGTCATACAATTAACACATGTTTATACATTAATTAGTATTTGCTAAGCAATTATAATTTCTGATGATGAAATATGTACTTACCTTGTTTATAATTCATTCCAATTTTTATCTTTATTTTTATTTTCCGCTTATTTATACTTATATTTATTAACATATACTATGGAATATCAGTAACTAATGTATTTGGTGAATCTCCTATTGGTTGTTTTCCTCTGTCCATCATCATTCTTACATCCGATTGGTTGTTTTCCCCTATAAAGACACTGATTGTGTCTACAATCTGTTCCTCTTGATAAAGCTCTATGTAGTGAAACGTAGGTTGGGGGGTTATGGGTAGCTGACGTCACGCTTGACGTCCTACCCGGAAATAGGAGCCAGTGAGCGGCGTATTCGCCGGAGCTCTCTGATAGTCAATTTTTGCATGGTCAGTAACGATTCAAATTATAATATCCTCAGATATCCTGGCACAATCATTTCATTTAGGATGCTACTATTCATTATTATTAACGCTTTAGTGAGACTACTATAGAAGCTAGTGCTTGCCTATACAATGTTTGCACCGACGCTCGTGTTGTTACTAGGTAGAATGTGCTACAATATGTGTGACCAGTTAGGTTTTTAAACTAACTAGAGGGCTCGGTACTCTTGATGTTATTATAAATCCCACTGGAAGCTGTCACACTATCAGTTTACAAGTGACTACCTGCTACTATTAGCATTTTAGTGAATTAACTATAAATATACGATAAAGTGGTAGTGTAATGTGGGATAAATTACCAAAGGGTATTATACTCTTTATACTCTAGAGCTATTACAAACAGATCACACTCGTTATTTGCTGCATTAACAGTCTGTAAATGACCATCTGTTATCATTTGAGCGCTAGTGAATTAATGACATGTTATTAACATGCAGGCATAGATATTCATAGCAAGTAACATTACTCGCATATGTGTATTATAGTAGTATATCTGACCATATTCGATTAGCTGGGCAATTGTTTCATGACCAGCCATCTATCATATCTATTGAGGGATTAACTGGTCCCATATCTATATTATTACTTTTTAAGGTTTTGTGGTCCGCCAATATTTGTATCAGGGTTATATGATCTTTTTGGTCCATGACACAATAATAATAGATATACACATACCCCAGCTAATTTTTCTGGCTCCTTTATCTGTGGTACTACTTTTAATAATTTTTGCACTATTTTCACATATAAATTTTCTTTCTCTTTTATTTCACTTGTTCGTTAAGAGGTCTTGTTATAATCTCATACTGAGATATGTTTTAATTAATTATTAGTATATTCAATAAAGGCAATTGCCCTATATAATATATAATACTACCTTAATATCATAATTATTGGTATTCATCCTAATGTTTTCCATACTATTACCAGTACAAACAAGTAATTATAATATGAGACATTTTCAACTCTATTGAATTTGGATTAGGAGTGCTCTAACAATCCATTTCTGTCCTCTCCCTTTTTTCTTATGGGTTATTAAATGGAAAGAGCACCCCCTCATCATGATAATGATTTATATAGATGAGGCATATCCATAACTCTGTGCGGATTACTTCCCCCTTTTCCCCCAGTTCGTTCATCATGTTGCATGTAATATAAAATACAAAACTATACATAGTCCAAACTGTTTTCAATGGTAAATGCTTTCTAGTTGTAAATATAACAAAATAATATAATATTTAAAAAAATCCTAAATGGTTATCGGTGGGCCCGTACCAAAGAATTTCTTTTAAAAGTGCCCAAAACCAGTGTCTTTATCCAAGGTGCTTGGTGAAATAATTTTTACCCTACAAACATCTGCCATGTGTTCAGTCTACCACTTCCTTCCAGTGGAATTCCTACCAGAAGTTAAATGAAAACAGGCCCTCAGAAAGTACTTTGTTCTTCCAATTCAGTTCTGGGGAGTAATCTTCCACGGTCAAAACCAAATATAAGAAATAAAGGGAAATGTCCTAGCGTAATATTGTTTTATTAAATATTCCAAATTTTAAAATAAAAATTTTAAAATCATAAAAAAATATATAAACAGCATCAATGATATACAGAGATACTCCTACCAGAGGTATCATGAAACAGGCGTTTATCCAAACAATCATAGATGATATTAGTGTCCCGGGAGTCGTGCTGGTCTCACTGTCCGATGAAATTCCTGGTGTTTCTGGAAAAATGGAGGAGCAATCTCTGGATCCCTTATGTAACAAATCCTTCTCTACGATGTGTTTTGAGTTACAATCCATTCTCCTTGAAAAAGACTGCTATCTTCCGGTGGCCATATTTAAACCCTTTCCCACCAATCAAAAGTTGTAATAAATTTTATCCAAATATACTTTTAAAAACACATTGAATTGTTTCCCAAATCCAAATTTTTCATTAACCCTATATTCATATATTACAAACATTCTATTCTTAATTACTTTTTTAGACCTATAAACATCGATCTTATCCCGAAACCGGAAGTGACATCACATGTTCGGATTCCCAATTAAATTTGATATGTTCTTCGTTTTTAATCTTTATTTATTTAGGATTTTGATATTTCTAAATTTCTGCGTTTTCCTGTGCTATTAATCAATTTTTCTATATATAGATTTTTTTTATATAGTCCATCATTTACAGCCAAGCTCTGAGATAAATTTGGATTTGTTCAGACAGTGAAGACGGAAAACAACACCTGCTATCACTGAGAAATACATTCCTACAACAAGGATACCATCCAATAGTTATAGATGAACCTTTCCACAGGGCCACAAGGATCCCAAGGAATAGCCTCCCGGATTACAAACAGAAGGAGGTTAACAGCAGAGTGCCCTAGTGGTCACTTACAATCCCCACATGAACATCTTGGGGAAAATTGCTGCTGACCTTCAACCCATATTTCAGAAAGACAATAGACTGAAGAAAATATTCCCAGATTTACCTCTCCTTTCATGCAAGCAGCCTCCAAATTTAAGAAATCTCGTTAGAAGTGCCCTCTCATCACCATCAGAGACTGGCACCTTCCCTTGCAAAAACAAAAAATGCAAAACCTGCACCCATGTCTTACCAACAAACACAGTCTACATACCCAGCACACAACGGGACTATAAAATCACTGACACATTCTCATGTACATCCTCCAATGTGGTATACATGATACAGTGTACAAGGTGCCCTGAGGGAATTTACATTGGAGAGACCGAGCAGAAACTACAATCCAGGATGAATCTACACAGACACACAATAAAGAAAAGTCTGGACCCCCCCGTGGGTAAACACTTCTCTGGATCAGGACACAGTATGACAGATTTAAAAATGACAGGGAGAGAAAAAATCTGTAAATTTAAGCTGATAAGAACATTCCACTCATTGACACAAAGGCACAATCGAACACCTGGATTTATGACCCACTACTTGGACACACTTCACACCCCACAGCAAAGTGACTCCAGGGGGCAAATGTATCAAGCTGAGGGTTTTCCGGTGGGTTTGAAAAGTGGAGAAGTTGCCTATAGCAACCATTCAGATTCCAGCTATCATTTTGTAGAATGTACTAAATAAATGATAGCTACAATCTGATTGGTTTTTCAAACCCGCCGGAAAACTCTCAGCTTGATACATTTAACCCCAGATCTCTGAACTCATAGGACTTTACACATTCATCTGTAACAAAAACCTCAGTTTTATTACTTTTAGCTTATCTTGAAATATTTTTCCTACACAACTGGACAATAAAGATATTGTAGAACAGAATCAAGTGCATCTGTGAAGTTCACAGGAAGAATATTATTATTTTTTATTTTTTTATATTTTAAAATATAGATTGAATTACACTGTAGCGCTGGATTTTTTCTATGTATGCTTTTTTTTTTTTTTTTTTTCCAAACATTTTTATTGAAGACATTCAGACATCAATTATGTAATAATGTTCACTTCACAAAAGAAGAGATATTCCATTGTAAATACAATCAATATACATGTACATGGGTATTATTACATTTTTTCCTTGGGTTCCACTTGAGGAGGTTTGACGACCATAATACAAACATTCTAAAATATGTGTGCCCGATAATATATTATCGCTTTGAAATATAAAACAAGGCAAAATTGCAGTAATGGTAACATTAGTGGTGAAAATAAATATGCCATCATCTCTCAATAAAAGGAGCAGACATGACATTACAATTTCCCCTCCCCCAACCCACCATCAGGGTGCGAAGGGACCAGAGGAAGAGGACAGGCCTGCCCCATCACCCCCTACAAAAATTGGGGGCTCTTGAAGAAATACCCTCGTTTCATACCACAGTGTCTGGTGAAAGCATTCATATAGTTGGTTGCGTAATTGGGAGGGTAGGATATTAATATAGCTTTCCCAAGTCTCCAAAAATTTTCGAGTTAGGGTACTTTTCTGGAGAGAAGCTTCAGCCAATCCATTCTCAGGAGAAAGTACATTTTTTCTTTAAATAGCTCGAGTGTTGGAGGGAAGTTCTGGATCCACATATGGAGAATTGATTTCCTAGCCGCTGCAGATATTGCCATATGCAACTTTCTGCCTCCTGTAGATGTTCGCGTATCAGAAGGTAAATTACCCAGTATTGCCCAATCAGGAGTGAATGGCAATTAATTAAGTCTGTAGTTGCAAACCTCCATACCTGGGTCCAGAAAGCCTTGATAATAGGACATGCCCATAGACAATGAAATATGTCTGCTTGGGTTTCACCACATTTAGGACATCTAGAATCAGCTGAAAGATCAATAATATTTCGACGATGCGGTGAGAGGTAGCCCCTGTGGAATATGTTGAGGAACATCTCTGCATATGTAGAAGCTGGGAAAAGCTTTATCAAGGTGGCTAACCCCTTCAACAACATCTGTTCTGTTAATTGGGGGAAATGACGCAACCAACCACTTAGGCCCGAATTTATTTTAGTGTGATCTATTATAGTTCTCAGAAAAGCATAGTTGGATGAAATTGCTCCTCTCTTGGAGGATACAGTTAATAATAAAGTATCAAGAGGGTTATCCCAATCCACTGCTGTGAAGAGTGATATCACCTCTCGGACATAGTGCTGGACCTGAATGAAGGAAAGACCGCACGGGCCCAAAAATGGAAACCGCTCCAATGCCTCCATGTGGCGGAGTGGCCTTCTCCCAGTCCTGTCCAGCAGCTGCCCAACTGACCGCAGTCCTTCCCTCTCCCACACAGTGAAGGGGCGAGCCGCCATGCCGTTCTGAAACGCTGGATTTTTGGTAAACGGTAAATGTATGGACTTATAGGGGTTAAGGTGAAGTTTGTGTCTTAGTATATGCCAATTTTTTTTGACTGAAAGGACAAGAGGGTTTTCAAGAATATTAGAGGATAATTCTTGGTCATGTAAATGAAGAAAAGCCTTTGGATTAGTATCCAAAAGAAATTGTTTTTCTACTGTTAAGTTAGTGTAGGTGCTCTGATTCATTATCCAATCCTTCAAGTATCGCAGATGAGCTGCATGACTATACTGAATTATGTCTGGAAAATTTATGCCTCCATTTGTCTTGGGTTGTTGAAGTTTGATAAGGCTAATCCTGTGGTGTTTCTTTTTCAAATAAATTTACGGAAAAGATAATTAATTTGTTGTGCATCTTTTTGCGTTAGAAGGAGTGCCAATGTTTGTAACGGGTATAGTAATCACGGAAACTATATCATCTTCAGAAGGTTTGCCCTGCCCAAGTAGGATAGATTGAGTCGTTCCCAGCCTCCCAACTCCCTTTGCATGTCTGTTATGACTTTGCTAATATTAAGATTATAGAGAGTGGTCATGTTCTTCGGGAGTTGGACCCCCAAATATGGTATTGACCTATTTGCCCACTGCAGCCCAAGGGGCCGAGCCCAATGAGGTTCTGCCGGGACTCTCCCCAAATAAAAAGCTGTTGATTTTTCAAGATTTAATTCAAACCCTGAAACTGAACCTATTTCTTTAATCTCTATGTATGTTTTAAAATTTTAACTTCTGATATTAGATTGTGGAATACATGCCTCGACAGGTCAGAGCTGTTTATATTAGACAAGTGGTTGACCACAAAAGTGACCCTCCTGTGTTTCTGAACAACATGTAAACTCAGCAGCTGTGCAGCAAAAAAGAAACTTGGTATAGTTGATAAAATATTCCTCTGAAAAAAGTTTGCATCAAACACTCTTGGAACATAGCAGAAGGTGAAAAAGATAACTGCCTTCAAAGGGAATCATGGGTAAATGTTTTTTGGTTTGTAAATTTCTGCCCACTGACGGAATCAGATTTCTTCTGGCTACCACAGGTGAAGCCATGCTTCTACCAAAAAATGTCATTGTATCTAAAGATGCCTCCATAAATGAAACAAATCCTTTTTATGCATAAACTTAAAGCATTTAAGTAGATATTGTCTACTGCTTTTCGGTCTGCGATAATGTACGTAATGTATCAGTCCATGAAACTGTAATATCATCACACCTGAATTAATTATAGCTCCAGAAGAAATATGAAGTTGAAAGACTGACAATATAACAGCATTTGCTATAGGTAGTGAACTTGATTTAGAGGCCTCGTCATCATGAAAACGATGCATAATTAGGATGATGCTTATCCGGTAATTGCCATTATTTATTAATGAGATCCTTAAGGACTTTGTGTATATGAAACATCTGCCTTGTATTTGATGTTTCTTAAACACATTTTTAAGTGTTATTAAGAGTTATTAATTTATCTTGACTCACTGCTGGATGATAAAAAATGATCAATGAGGGACCCTAAGAACCCATAGTTAGAATGGCCCCTGTCTTTCATCATCCAACTTTTCACAAATATAAGATCTTATATATTTTTTTGTATTTAACTTGATATTAAATATGTTTCATTGAGAAAATTGTGCAAATTGTTATCATATGGTGACATCCTATTATGGTGTATTGATTGATTGCTCTTCTTAATCTGGAGAATTTTTGTTTTTTATAGTAGTGGGTTGTCTCACAAACAGCCCTTAAAGAAGCAGCAACTAATCAATTAATCGGTCCTTTATAATTTATCTGTTATGTGTCAAATTATTTATTTGTGTATAAGTTTAGTTTGGTCAGCGCCCATTGGGAGTCTGTTTAGGTGGACAGCAATATATGAAAAAATATAAGATCTGTCTCTTTTCTTTTTTTGTTTTGTTTGTGCTTCTCAGTGACAACTGTTTCCTGGATTAATTTGATCAGTCAGGAAAACAACTCCTTAATCTGTTCATAAGCTGAACAGAATCTAACTTGGGTTGAAGAGTACAGGCCCCACACAAAAAAAACTTCACAACTCTCATGTAAAGGCTTTTACATACTACACAAATACAGTTATGAGACTTGCTGCTTTTCATCCGTTCCACAAGCTCTACAAGAGTTCTGAAAAGGAGGAAAATTACTAACTTAATAAAATGTAGAAAACACCACTAGCTAGGGGCTCACCTAGAGTGAGTGCTTTACAGCTTCTTGGGAGAGGGCTCTGGCTCCATAGTTTCTAAAGTATGCTGCTCCCTGATTCTTCACTATTAAATCGGCAAACAATGTCCTCAGCATGTGTTGTCACAAGTCTTAGCTTGTTGCATGCTGCTGCAAGACTGATCTTCCTCTCTCACCGCTCCACATCTGCTGCTCCACTTTACAAATCCCTACACTGACTTCCTGTGTCCTCCAGAATCAAATTAAAATTACTCACCCTTACCTACAAAGTCCTCAACAACACTACCCCTGTATACATCTCAAATCTCATATCAAAATACTCTGCCTTGTCTCTTCTCTGGTAACCACCTCTTGCTCCCGCCTACAAGACTTCCCCCATGCTGCTCCCCACTTATGGAATTCCCTTCCACACTCATATAGACTTGACCACAGCCTTCAAATCTTTAAACGCTCAAAAAACCGCAACTTTTTTTTAGAGGTGACCTTATCCCCGATAACACTACTCACACTAATGCACCCTACCAACTGTCCCAATCTCCACATTTGCTCCTCTTGTTTCAGCTGTGCCCTCTTCCACTTAGAATGTAAGCTCTCTATTGAGTAGGGTCTTTAATTCCCTTTTGGTTTTCATGTCTGCATTTATTTTATCTACCTTTTTATGTCCATGTTTTATATATGTACTGTTTTCCCTATTGTACGGCGCGGCGGAGCACTGTGGCGCCTTACAAATTTATAATAATAATAATTAGCTTGTTTGTCAGTAACACAAGCCAACAATGCGTACAGATAATAAATACACCAGGAGTAAGGAGGAGTTATATAATATGTCTTACTGTGGTGTTTCTTTTCCTGTTTCTGCTCAACTGACTAAGGAGTTAACTAATTGTAATGGCTGCCAAGTATGATGAGAAAAATGTAATGTAGTAGAATACATATGTCCAGGGGGTATATTTTGTGAGTGCATGTGTCCTGGATGGATGTTTTAGTATCTAAGAAGTAACTGTACTACTAATGTGATTCCATCATTTTGTGATCCATTTGTGGAGCTCCAATTATAGTTTACAATATTATTAAAGAGTTTCCTTCTATTCCGGAGAAATTGGAAGTACTGTAAAGGGAACAGTTTAGAACCCGGGTGTCAGCTGAGTGGTGGAAGCCACGTTAAAACTGTTAAAGCGTAAAAGGAAGTCAGCTAAAATTCACTGGCAGTATGAGTTTTCATAGACTGCTTAAAGGTTGAGAAACTGTGGGACAGTCTAATGGAGATATTGAAAAGTAGTTAAGGACAGGTCTTGGGAATGAGTGGATGAGTACTTCATGATGGGATTGCATATTTAGGGTGGGGGGAATTTTTAGATGGCTTTATAGCTTAAGCATACTACACTGAATTTAATCCTTAGATGTAGAGAGAGAGCGCAAGTGCAAAGGCTTTAATAGGGTGTGTGACAGGATGGACCGCCTATGCCACCCTGTCTGTTGTTGCTGGGAACCGGCTGGGCTTTCTTTGCCACCGATCTCTTTCGTTATCCCAAATGCTCCCTCTTGCCGCAGTAGGAGGGGCTTATAATGCTGCCACCACTGGACTCCTTACCGGCATCCAGTACCGGGTTTCTTCTGGGTCACTGACGCTGCTAGCTTATTTCGTTGCTGGTGTACCTGGCTAGTAACTCCGGACCTTTTACTATGGATCCGGGTTGCTGTGAATGGATCCCCTATGGCCTATCACACTAACCAGGGCTGCATGAGTAGCAGGCAGAGTGGTGGTACTGGAAACGCTTGGGTCCAAACCTCAGACACAGCCGGAGAACGGATTAGATATTGGATCTAATCTGTATATCACAGGATTACAGCGATATTGAAGATGTTTCCAAGCAGGTCTTTGAAGCAAGATGTTTATTTTCTCTCACCCTAGTTGAAGGTACCAGGGTGATCAGGTCAGATGAAGTCAGAAGAACACTTACATGCTCACACAGCTCATCTTTTATACAGTTCAGAAATAGTCTATTTTTAGAAACAGGATGTAACCCTACTTAGCAAAATATAAATTTACATGCATTTCAAAGTTAACAAAATTTACACTTATCTATGAAATTCACTCTGGCACAGTCCACACAGAACGACCCCCTGGTGAGGTCTTTGGCCAGAGCAGGCATGACACTTCATCACAAAACTTCGTTAGCACTTTCTGCTATCAGACTTCCTTGCACATATGCCTAATTGAAGGTTTCCACTAGCAACCTTACAAATCCTAAACAATGACACTTCCATACTAAATACATCCCAATACAAACAAGACCTCCATCCACAAAGGCCTGTTGTATCAGATAGATACATCAGTAATAGGCATATCCTATATCAAGGTTAAACAGTAAAGACCAGTTTCTACCCTGGTCTCAGAAATAACGATCTCCTTTCTCAGAATATATACAATACAAGAAAATAAGTGCCTATGCAATTATATAAATATGCGCCCTGCACTATTCCCTTTTAATACATTTTTACCAAAAGTTATTTAATAGTGATCCAGTCACACCGTGCAATTAAGGTTACAATGTTGGTGAGATGAATATTCCTGGCACCAGCATTTAGTACACAAGGGGGGGACAATCACTAATGGGGAATGCCAATTAAGATGATTACAGTAGCCAAAGAGATATATATTGAGTTCATCAATGAAGACCTTGCTGGCATTGTATATAATTTGATTTAACCAAAAAAACATATTATTGCTTTTTCTTTTTTTTCTTAGTTTACACTGTCGTGTCATACATGAAGCATGAGTTTAATCGTAGAGACTTCTTCATGACCTTACAGAACCACCCCATCGCTCTTAGTTTATATCGTCAGGTAACATTTTATGTGTTTTTTTTATTGTTTTAATATAATGAAATTAATAAGTAAGGTTTTGTTTTTAAATATTTAATAATTTAACAAGTTTTCATATGTTCACTGTGTATTGTTTGCTCTCTGTTCTTTTTATTTAAAATTGGTATAACCAGTCTTTTAAATGGAAATTGAAATGGGAATATAAGTAAATGGAGTTTTATAGTTTTACAATAAAGGCAGTAGAAGAAGTGGCTGTATGGCATACCACCGTATACACTGTCACTTCGACCACTGGTTATAATGAATATTTGTCATCAATGTCCTATACAGATAGAAAGTATCAAGAATTTTGATTTATGTAAAAATGTCTTTTTGCATTTATACTTATTGATAATCTATAACAGGGATTTTTCATTTGAGTAGTAGTTTTTCATTTAATGTTTAAGCACTAAACATTAATGGTAACTGTTGAACTGAGTTTCCCTTATAGTGTGTTTGTGTATACTAATTACCATTTAAAAGAAACAAAAGAAGAGTTATTCTTAAAAGGGGCACTCCTAGGGAACAGATGAAGTTATTGCTAATAATGTTTTCAAATCCTCAAGACAAACTGTATAATTGCTCCTGTTGTGTCTGAATCATTGAAAACAAACTCAAAAGTCACTGTATCTTTACTCCCTTTATATTGAATTTATATATTGTATTACACTGATACCTGCATCATATTTATATGGTGGAATTACCACATCATCCAATTTGTTTGAACATCACAGCCTATTAGTATTATTCGTATGCTTGTATTCCCACTTCGCTGAATGAGTGAAGTTAAATTATTTATTTGTGTGGAACAACTAGGCCAGACATTGCAGTTTAATTTACTAATATAGGATTTGTTTTAGCATTTTGCCTAATCACATACTGTATGTTACATTAATAATGGGAGTAATAAAGGGAGTGATTTCTTGTACACTTTGTGTAGTGCACTTTTTGTTTTAATACAATTATTCTGAGGATTTCTTTAGATCAGAGATAAAAAATGATGAAACCAGAATGTAAAACATGGTTTAACTCGCGTCATTCTTCTAATGTATGTTTTTAATTTTTTTGGCTTGATAACAGTTGATCAAGCTAGTAGACAACACATACATTAGGTGAAAAACACAAGTGTGCTGTCATCACACAAGACATTTAAAATAGACCACAGCAGAAGTTATATATTTTATAGAAACAAGCTAGAGATCAGAGTTCAATGGCACAAATCTTGAGCTATACAATAATTGAATAAAGAGTTACTTTAGAATGACAAAACCATTCCCATGTTTGTTATAGAGGATCAAGTGTAAAGAGGTCATCTAAGACATACTTGCCAACTCTCCCGGAATGTCCGGGAGACTCCTCTACATTTTGCGAGAGTCTCCCGGACTCCCGGGCGAGTGTGGCAAAATCCCGGATCTGCCCACTTCACGAAAGTGGGCAGAATTAGGTCACAAACGCCGCGATTCCTGGTGAATCGCAGCGTTTGGCCCCGCCCCCCGCTGTCAAATGACGCATTTTGCGTCATGACGTCACGGGGGCGGGTCCAAAATGACGCAACATTGTACTTACCAACATTGTAAAGTTGGTAAGTATGATCTAAGATCCTACCATGGCTGAGTGAGACTTGAACAGGGACTGCAAGCCTAATGGCAAAACTGATACCTAACTGACTGATTAAAAGCTAAAATCCCATTTATATTTGAGAGGGAGGTCAATAAAAATATAAAGAAATCATTTGGAAGTCATGGAGTTTCAGAATTACAGTTCTGATCACGGTAAATGAGACTCTACTGAAGATTACAAATCTAAAGAAAAAACTGACGCCTGACTAATTGATAGTTATAAATCCCACCAACAAGGGGAATGATGATAACAAAAATCTCTTGGAAGTAATAACATATGTGTTGCTCTTGTGAATTATAAGAGCACCTTATGTTCCAGACATAAATTAAAATCAAGCAATACAAAATATAATTTTACCAGATAATAAACCTATAAAAAAACAGCTTGGGCTGTGTGGAGGGAGTAGGGATCCCTTTTGGGGGGGGTTCACCTTGGACGTCTGCGCTTGTGATGTGTGGGTTTGGTATTGTGGAGGTTGCTGCCTTTACAGGTGTTCCAGTCATTCCGTTTCCTAAATTTGGTCTTTTGTGTTGGTTCTGCCTTGGCGCTACTTCTTGGTTGATGTTTGGTTGATTGTTTGGTGCTGTTTGCTCTGGTGGTTTCTTTTTCGATAGGCCTATTTTCTGTAGATCTTCTGCTTTCGGTGTTTGGTTATGTCCCGATATTTTCTTTTTCTCCTTGTTGTTGTGCCTGTAGAGGGAGAGAAGTGGGAAGGGTGCTGTAGAGAGGCAAGGAATATGCCATTTCTAATAAAGACAATACACTTCTTGCTGCTTTATTTGCAGGCAATGGTTATATCTCTCTGCGGTTTAAATGTTGTAGCTCTTTTTTTTTTTTCTGTCTATAGCGCTTATGTTTTGTATATTGTTTGTTGGATGGGGTTATAGTGCAGCAGCTCAATGATTATAGCTCAGCGATTATAGCTTGGTGGTTTGTAGTTCAGTGATTAATGCTCAGTGATTGTAGCTCAGTGATTTTTGCTCAGTTTTTTCTGTTGGTGTAGTTTAGTTTTGATTTGGTGATTATAGCTCAATGTCTATAGCTCTGAAGTCGCTGCTAAGTAGATTTAGCTGTGTGGCTATGGTTCTGGTGTGTTTTTATGTGTTCGTATCCAAATGTTAATAAATGTGATACTGTAGGTGGTACTATGTATGTGGTCTGTGTGATTGTGTGTGGTGTATGAGGAAGCGAGTGGGTAGCTGCTGTTGTCAGGATCTGCCTGCAAGCCACTTGCAGTGCATACTGCTTTGCCTGGCAGCTCCTGCCTCCTGGACTATTAGACTTTATTAGTGTGTATTTGCAGCAGTACCTCTGATCACCAGTGGTGCTGCTATCGTGCCTTGCATGTTTGCATTAGGGATTAACCCGTTCTCCAATTATCCCATGCACCTGGGTGTGTTCTCATTTCCCTTATATATACCTGTCACTCCCAGCACACATTGCTGGTTATTGATGTTACACTCTGTGGTCACTTCCTCCTGCCGTGCTCCTGGGTTTATGCTGCTTGAGATCTTTACTTACATTCTGCTGACCTGTTTCATCTGTGAACCTGGTATTTACCCCTGCATTTCCCTGTACTTGCTGCCTGGAATCTTTCCACACCTCCTGTTTACCTGCAACTGCTGTATACCTGGTAATTACTGTAAGCTCATTATTACATCAGCTGTTCAGACTCTTCAGCTATAAACTTGTATGCTTTTTCACCTTATTCGTGGCTCCTTAGCTGTATTCCTGCATTGATTCGTGACAGTATAACCAGCCCACAAAACAGCTTAGGAGTCAAGTGAAAGTCTTTTTTATTCTGGGACCTTTTTGTTCTGCAATTAATTTTAATATTTATTTTTGGAACATGTCTGCGTTATCAGCCTTTGAATTGCTACAACTACAGGCTTTACAGATGGATATAATCCTGCTACGCTCCCAGCTGGCTAAATTGTCTACCTTGCTTATGGACCCACATAGGAGGCTGTCAGACTCTGTCTCTCCTAATACAGAAGCAGGTGATTTGTCTCCACCAACCCTCTCTGTTGTGGAATCTGTGCAAGCAGCACCTCGTAATTGTGCTCCTACAAATTTGCCGTTTACTAAGAACTATGGTTTAACTAATTCCCGGTTCACAGGTGGTCCACGCCCCCATCTCTCTGAAGAGGAGAGGCGGTGCAGAATAGCAAACAAATTGTGTCTGTACTGTGCCAGCAATGAGCACTTCTTACAGGACTGTCCTATCCGTAGACCACTTCAGCCTACTGATCCATCCCCTGTTGCTTCCTCTCTGCATTCCAAATTTGTTTATGCTCCACCATTTCTGTTCTCTGAGAGGAGACCCAATCTGCTAACTCCAGCCGCCTGTCCTGAGGCGCCGGCTCCAGCCGCCTGTCCTGAGGCGCCGGCTCCAGCCGCCTGTCCTGAGGCGCCGGCTCCAGCCGCCTGTCCTGAGGCGCCGGCTCCAGCCGCCTGTCCTGAGGCGCCGGCTCCAGCCGCCTGTCCTGAGGCGCCGGCTCCAGCCGCCTGTCCTGAGGCGCCGGCTCCAGCCGCCTGTCCTGAGGCGCCGGCTCCAGCCGCCTGTCCTGAGGCGCCGGCTCCAGCCGCCTGTCCTGAGGCGCCGGCTCCAGCCGCCTGTCCTGAGGCGCCGGCCCCAGCCGCCTGTCCTGAGGCGCCGGCCCCAGCCGCCTGTCCTGAGGCGCCGGCCCCAGCCGCCTGTCCTGAGGCGCCGGCCCCAGCCGCCTGTCCTGAGGCGCCGGCCCCAGCCGCCTGTCCTGAGGCGCCGGCCCCAGCCGCCTGTCCTGAGGCGCCGGCCCCAGCCGCCTGTCCTGAGGCGCCGGCCCCAGCCGCCTGTCCTGAGGCGCCGGCCCCAGCCGCCTGTCCTGAGGCGCCGGCCCCAGCCGCCTGTCCTGAGGCGCCGGCCCCAGCCGCCTGTCCTGAGGCGCCGGCCCCAGCCGCCTGTCCTGAGGCGCCGGCCCCAGCCGCCTGTCCTGAGGCGCCGGCCCCAGCCGCCTGTCCTGAGGCGCCGGCCCCAGCCGCCTGTCCTGAGGCGCCGGCCCCAGCCGCCTGTCCTGAGGTGCCGGCCCCAGCCGCCTGTCCTGAGGCGCCGGCCCCAGCCGCCTGTCCCCTGTTGCGAGGTCCCAGCCGCCTGTCCCCTGTTGCGAGGTCCCAGCCGCCTGTCCCCTGTTGCGAGGTCCCAGCCGCCTGTCCCCTGTTGCGAGGTCCCAGCCGCCTGTCCCCTGTTGCGAGGTCCCAGCCGCCTGTCCCCTGTTGCGAGGTCCCAGCCGCTGTCTCCTGTTGCGAGGTCCCAGCCTCTGTCTCCTGTTGCGAGGTCCCAGCCTCTGTCTCCTGTTGCGAGGTCCCAGCCTCTGTCTCCTGCTGCGAGGTCCCAGCCTCTGTCTCCTGCTGCGAGGTCCCAGCCTCTGTCTCCAGCTTGGAGTCTGCTCCCACTGCGTCCGGTCCTGAGTCTCCGGCCGCTGCCTCCGGTCCTGAGTCTCCGGCCCGAGTTGCCTGTCCATGCGGTTCGGGCCCGAGGCTTCTCACAGGGCTGTCTGGCCCGAGGCTTCTCACACTGCTGTCTGGCCCGAGGCTTCTCACAGGGCTGTCTGGCCCGAGGCTTCTCACAGGGCTGTCCCCACCATGCCTGCCGCCCAATCCGGGCCTGCTGCCAAGTCCAAGTCATCCTTTGCTGAGAGTGCCAAGTCTGAGCCGTTGCCTTTCTTTGAGGGGCACATTTCCAAACTTGGTGCCCTTCCGAGATTTGTTGCTTCTTATATTCCCTCCATACCTGAGCTTGTTAACAACCCTAAGAGACAGGTAGTGTTCCTAGTTTCGTATTTTAGAGGTGAAGCTTTGGAATGGGCAAACCCATTTATTGAAATGGATCATTCCATATTATCGGACTTACAACTGTTTGTTGAGGCAGTAATCAAAAAGTTTTCTCCAACCCCTGCAGTGCCATCTTGTGGGTCACCTGTGCTTTCGGCAACACTACCCAGCACTACAGTCCGAGAACTACCTTTGTGCTCCACCCAGTTGGCTCAGGCCCCAATTCCAAAGAAGTCCTGTAAGAGAGGAGGACGTAAGAAGAGAGGTGGTTCTGCAGTGCTTGAGCTGGCATGGTCTCCTTTGCCTTTCCGCCCATGGACGAGGACTTTTCTGCCGGGCCCCCTATTGTGGACTATGATTCCGACGAATTTAGACATTTTTGGTAATTGGGCGTCTGGAATCCGCCCTAAGAAGGGGGGGTACTGTCAGTATGCACTGCAAGGTGCTTGCAGGCAGATCCTGCTTTGCCTGGCAGCTCCTGCCTCCTGGACTATTAGACTTTATTAGTGTGTATTTGCAGCAGTACCTCTGATCACCAGTGGTGCTGCTATCGTGCCTTGCATGTTTGCATTAGGGATTAACCCGTTCTCCAATTATCCCATGCACCTGGGTGTGTTCTCATTTCCCTTATATATACCTGTCACTCCCAGCACACATTGCTGGTTATTGATGTTACACTCTGTGGTCACTTCCTCCTGCCGTGCTCCTGGGTTTATGCTGCTTGAGATCTTTACTTACATTCTGCTGACCTGTTTCATCTGTGAACCTGGTATTTACCCCTGCATTTCCCTGTACTTGCTGCCTGGAATCTTTCCACACCTCCTGTTTAGCTGCAACTGCTGTATACCTGGTAATTACTGCAAGCTCATTATTACATCATCTGTTCAGACTCTTCAGCAATAAACTTGCATGCTTTTTCACCTTATTCGTGGCTCCTTAGCTGTATTCCTGCATTGATTCGTGACAGCTGTGATGTGTGAGGATGATGCTCTTAGGTTTGCTCTTATAAGAGCAGTTGTAGATGCTTGTGGAAGTTTTTCCTTTATTGAGGGGCAAGGTAGACTGGGAGATATTTCATCGGTGGTCAGCGGTATGGTAGTTTATGGCTGAGCAGCTTCCTGATATGGCACTTGGAGCATACGTTTGCATTCCAAATGCCGAACTTCCAGGGTCTTCAAGGAAGTCACAGGCGCCGGTGCGTTTCACTGAGCTACAAACTACTGAGCTATATTTGCAGCGGTATAATCAGGCCCGGCGCTCCCATTAGGCAAGGTTAGGCACTTGCCTAGGGCGCCGGGCTCTGGAGGGCGCTACAGAATAATAAAATACTTTAAAACTGTGCGGCGACCGCTGACCATACCTGTCACAGCATCAGATGCACGGGGAGGGGGGAAGAGGCTATTTTGTCACCACCGCCGCCTCTCTGCTCCGTCTCCTCCCCTCCACTTACTAGTGTCAGTGAGTAGAGGGGAGGAGACGGAGCAGAGAGGCGGCGGTGGTGAGACAAGGTAAGCCACTTTTTTAAAAATGCCTAGGGCACCGTGGACCCTAGCAGCGGCCCTGGGTATAATCACTGTGTGGCTAGATTACTTTAAATAACTTATATGTGGCTGGATCACGTAGAAATAACTTTGGAAATGTATTGATTTTGGAGACAGTATATCATGTTTGGGTTTTGAGTTAGAGACAGGTAATCTCATCTTAATTAGACTTTTTCATCGCTGAGCTACCAAAATGTCTGTTGAACCTGAAAGACAGGAGTGGGTAATTTATACTTGCTGGTGGACTCCCTAGGCAAGTGATAACAGATGAATGTGAATTTTGCAAATTAAATTACATTCAAAGCAAGATTATAGAAATGTTATTTCCTGATAGTAAACATTCAATATAAAGCCTCAGATGTAGCAAGTAGCAATGTAAAAATGTGTTAAACCCCTCCAGACTGATTTATGTGCAGGCTGCTTGAATCGGTTTGGATTGGTTAAAGGGGCTGGAGGCCAGATTATCTCCTGCCAAGCTAGTGTCCAAAATTGTATTTAAAGAGCCCTGTTTTATACTGTAATGGTTTATACTATCTGTACTTTCTGGATATCACTAGTACCGCAAACTAGCATATGCAACTGTCCTTGTTAGGACTTCCTGAGAAAATAAACATCACTGCTTAAGGAACCTGCCTTGATGACTACTTACGTACTGTCATTCCTGTAACCACAGATTAAACCAATCTAATCCGTTATCCGTCTGTTCTGAGGTTGGGACCCTGCATCCAGTACCAATGCTCTGCCCGCTACGCTGCAGCTTTGACCAGTGTGATAGGCCAGGGGAAACCATCCACAGCAACCCTGATCTGAGGGCAAGAGGTCAGGGGTACCAACCCAGGTGCACCAGCAAGGGGGTACACTAGCAGTGAGAGTTAACCAGAAGAATGTGGTCTAGGTGCCATTTAGGAGCCTACTGGTGGCAGCAGCAAAAGCCCCTCCTACTGCGGTTAGAGGATGCATTTGGGAGAAACAAAAAGGGTTCGGTGGAAAGGCAAGCTCAGCTGATCCCCAGCAATATAACAAACAGGGTAGCATAAGAGGTCCATCCTGTCACAGGCTGTGACTAACAACGCTATGATTAGTAAAATATCCTGCATATATCCAGTCTAGCTGTTCCACACACAATAATTAATTTAACTTCACTTATTCACTTATTCAGTGGAATGGATTACAAAACATAACAATTTGCTTTGATAATCAAACAAATTGGATGATGTGGGTTTTAATTCCACTATATAACTACAGACCAGTTATCAATGTATTTATTTCACAGTTTTTTCTCTTCTGATGAAACCTTTATAAATCCAGTATAATGGGTGTAAAATAGAGTGTATGATGCCCAAAATTTATACAGATGTAACAGTTGTATACCTTAGAATTAGTACTCAATGCCCAAATGAGTTACATTGGACGGCACTAAATGTCTGATTATATTAGTTTCCACTACAACAGTTCATTTATTTTTTAAATATTTTGCCTTCATAGATATTTTAATGATCAATAATACAAAGTTTAAGTAAATAAAACCAGAGGCAAATTAAGACATTTAACTTTAAATAAATGCTATTGCAAGCAATGGTCGAAGTGGAAATTTAGAAGTGGGGGTATGGAAAATATAAGTGAATGGAGTTTGATAGCTGTTTTTTTTTTTTTTGTTTAACACTTGTCCCCTTGGTGTCCGAATGATTAAACCCTCCCCCCCAAAAAAATCTGTGTCTGTGCATTCCCATCCTTCATTACTACTAGTGTTTTATGGTGGCTGCATCCCTGACATTCTTAAGCTGTCTCTCCCTTCACACTTTACCTTTTACCTATGTCCTTGCACAATCTTCTCCCCTGTCCCAGTCACACATCCCCCTGCACTTACTTCTCCCCTGTCCCTGTCGCATATCCAGCTGCACAATCTTCTCCTCTGTTTCTCTTACCTATGCTCCTGAGGCTTTCTTCTCTCTCTTATTTTCCTACTTCTGCTTCACCACTTTTCTACCTTGTGCTGAATTTTCTGTTCACTCAGTGAGAGTGAATAGCATGCAGGTGGAACGCATACTTTTACTCTCCTCTGCAGCTAGGTACGGGAGCTGCAGAGTTATAAAAAGGTTCAAAAGTCCAAACCTATATACGTGAATGTGCAGTTTGTCATATCTATGCTGGTGGGGAAGGGGGGGCAAGCGGTTAGCCATTACATAGATGTGACAGGCTGCATATTGGGAGCTTAAATGGCGGAAGTGGCGGTATACTATACCATTGTATACCAGCACACTTCAACCACTGATTACAAGTACTAACTATATCAAGCAAAATTAATTAGAAGTAGAAGGAATATAACAAAATATGTAAAAATTAAGTCAGATTGCAACAGAAATCCCAAAATGTTTTTCATGTATATACATAGCATGATAAATAAAACTTATAATATTAGACTACTAAATGATCAAATAGGAAAAAGTCTAGAGACAAATATATCCATAAATGGATTGTTTTCCAATAAGCTATGCACAGCATTAAAAGTGACATGTCTGACACATGAGGAGATGCAGTTGCAATTTGTGTACAAATCAAACTCTAAGCAACGCCCTCTGAAATTCGGGACCAGACCTCTGGGCTTAAAGCCTCATCCATATTCTCCTCCCAATGAAGCTCGTGTAGCTCCTTGCTTGGTTGGCTATGTTTAAGGAAGAGTGAATAAAAGGTAGAGTTTAAGTGGTCACAAAGAGAAGCTATCTTGTGGGGATTGTCTATGAGCTCAAAGATGCAAGTACAGTAATTCCAAATTGTAATAGAAAGTGGTAGCGTTGGAAGGAAAACGTGACGTTTGAGGTCGTTCCTTGGGATCCACTCAGAAATGGGAGTAGGAGGAAAGCATATTCATTAAAATTCCTTCAATATCTACCCATAACCTGGTTTGAGTATTAGCATGAGTCAGAACTATCTCTTTGAAGTGGGTGGCAAGATTGTATTTCTGAAGTCAGGGGAGGCCTGAGCCTCCATCTCTCAGGTTTCTGTAGAGAACTTTTAAACAAGTTCTTGGTTTTCTGCTTGACCAAACAAATTGTGTGATGTTACTCTTAAGATCTTTAAGGAAGTTGGAGGGAACCCTGATTCGGAGAGTTCGGAACAGGCAGAGGAGCCGGAGGAGGGTATCAATCTTGACTTCTGTTGCTCTATCTATACAGGAAATATATTGTGAGTTCTAGGACTGCAAATCTCTTTGTACGTGCTTCTTTTAGTGGAGTGAAAGTAACCAAAAATAATTGGTCATAAGGCATAGTTAATATATTCCTTCACACTTTAACTTGTGTTTGAAATTGGTTTTAAGGATTTGTAACGTGCTGGGGACTGTTGAATGGAAGATCTTCGGTCTTGTCGGCATTAAGTTTGAAGTTGAAAATCTGGCTATAGTTCTTCATTTCCTCTATGATAACAGGCAGCAATTTCGTGTGGGTTCTTTTTCTTGTGAGGAGTATATCATCTGCATAGAGAGCTAATTTGTGACTCTGGAGGCCAGCTCCAATTCCAAATGTATCATTTTTTATTTGGAAAGGGAGAAAGGCAGAGGCAAACTTGCCTTTACAAGCCATCACCACTTTAAATTTTACCTGCAAAGTTTCAGATTTTCAGCAGAAATTGGAACTTAATACATTTACCCCCAGGAGTTGCATGTATATTTATTGTATAAATTGATATATATATTTGTTGTATAAATATTTGTATATTGATAGTAGATAGTTTCATTAAGATCAATTTATGGTGATATCCTCTTAGGGAATACACTTGCTAGACAAAAAATTAATGTGCACCTTATGTATCAATATTTAAATACTGTGATATCTTCCATGCCACCTGACATCACCACACCCTCTTGTGATTTTACTTACAAACTTTCTGTGTCAATAAGAGCGTTGTAAACACATTCTTTAGTGATCCTTGTTATAGTGAGCTGGTACATTCATGACGGTATGTGTATGGAAAACATAGAAAATAAAACACTATCTAGTGTGATACCGTTTGGAAAATTTGTATCTTTAATTGAAAAATATTTAAAAACCATGATAATACAAAAATATAAAAAGACTTCTTGAGCAATATGTGAATAGATGGATTCTATCATTGTAAGTCCTAGGAGGTTCGCAATGCTGCATCCTTCAATTGGTTAAATGTTGGTTGTGGGATTCCCATAGGCACACCGGAGTCCACAAGCCTTCCTAACCAACGCATTTCAACCTTTGTTGGTCTTTTTCAAGGATGAAGGCTAACATGTACATTCTCTTCCTTGTATACCCAGTGACCTCCAAATTAAGACATTTAGGGGTCAGGGGTTATGATTAAAAAATTATTCAATTTAATACAAAAAAAGAATAAAAAATTATTCATCTATAGTCTTAAACATTTGGTGTGAAAAAAGTATACACATTTACAAATTAAAATACATACATCAATTTCCATTCATATGCATCAATATTTACATGTACATGCAATTCTCTTGTAGGATTTATATTTACTCACTGTTGATATAGAAAATTATTAATCAATTACTTGCTAAGCCGTTCTATCAATAGAGAAATCCTAAGATCCCAATATTATATAAACTTTAAATTTGTATATGAATAGGAATGGAGCAATAGTGCCGCTAATGGAACGCAAACACTTCCGGTTTGCAATCCACTGGTATAATACGTAATTTCCGGTTTCGTAAATTAACTGGAGTTGGTATATAGGATTAATAATGCGGCGCTGCCGCACTTGCAGTTTCCGTTCCAAGGCTCTGAACGTCATCTCACATTTGTTCATTCTCTCAATTTGCGTTCCATAGCCCATGATTGATAACTAGCAATCCCAAATTTGAAGCATAACTTTTAGTACTAGATGTCATTAAAAAATTTTATCATACAGATTTGTTTCAGACAATATATATATCTAAGGCTGCTTTTACTTCCATTGTACTATGGATAATATGTGTTATTAAATAAAAATGATTTTCTAGAGCCTTGCACATATTGACCCTCAATCCTTAAGATTGTATCTCTTTTATCATTTGTATAAGGAAAAACTGTTTACAATTTCAGACAGGCATGGGCACTACAAGTTTACACATAGTATTTCAGGGATATAATTCTTCTGTAATTTTATTTTAGATCTAGTATAAACTATAATGTAGGGAAGAACAAATAAGAGAAAAAAGCACAGAGAGATATTACTTTAATGAGTCGAGAAACTACTTTAATTCAAAGTCCTTATTAAGGCCATGTGGAACCAAAGTGTTCAACTTATAAATGAATTTCATTTCAGCAATGGCTAACATATGATCTGTGTCTCTATACCTCCAATTAGGACTAATTAGTTGTATACCCCAAAAATGAATGAGGCTTTTTGTGGAACTAATATGTACCTGTTTGCAGTAAAATGACATAGAATGAGTTTCTTTACCTATGCTGCTGATATTATATACATGTTCAGAAACTCTTTTTTTTAAGGTGTCTCAAAGTTTTTCCTACATATTAGCCCGCAACCACATTGCAAAACATATATTACATTTTTGTGTTACAGATTATAAAATGTTAAATCTTGTATACAATAGCATTATAAGTGAATTGAGGCAATTTAGTGTAATCTGTTTTTATAGTCTTACATGCTATACAATCCCCACAACAAAAAAACCTAGTGTTTTGTTGTAATTCTTTTCTTTGTATATCCTAAGTGTCCCCTTTACTTACTTTTCTTTTAAAGTTCCACTTCTATATATGAACTTAGGTTTACAAGGTAATATTTTGTGTAGAATTGGGCCTTTGTATTGGAGCCCCCAATGTTTTTTTTACAACTCTTTCCATTTTTCTATGGTAAGGACTATGTTGAGTAATAAATGCATATTCAAAATCATTAGATCTTTAATTGTTTGGCATTTTATATATTTTTTTTTTATTTATTTTTTAGGGAACAGTAAATCTGAACTTTTGATTTTAAGTGCTTTTTCTCTTGCATGGTCTAATTCTTTTTCAGTATAACCTTTTTGGAGGAAATCTTCCTTCGTGTCATTTAATTGATTAAACATGTTGGTCTCTTCAGTCAAGTTCCTTTATACTCTTAAAAGTTGGCCATAAGGAACGCTAGCTGTCAGATCTAAAATCTGTTCAGAGTTTGTCTAGTGGTGTCAGGTATATCTGGAAGCGCTTCAATCAGCTGGAGAGAATAGACACAGACCAAAGTTTTAGTATGCAAGAAATATTCTGTGTTATCTTAAAGTTACAAGTTTTTATAGCACTCTGAATATATGTGAATCCTACGTCATAAGCTTATAGCGGTGCACAGAATATGCTGTGGGATGTCTTTCTCACGTATTCTTGTGGTGTTTAGCTTTCTCCCCCTTCTCAGGCCAGATGTGCCAATTATTCTCATCTATGTTTTGTTAGCTACACCTCAAGGCTGTAGGCTTACGTCTTGCAAAACTGCATTTCAGCAGAAAATGGATAACCTCTTTTAAGCAGCTAAAATATCTATGCGAGTTATAAAAATGGCTCAACACAGGCTTCATGAGGCCTTAACAAAAAATCACATCTAACATTTCCCAACTATTATGAAATTTTCTGCCCTATCTCCTCTTATTTATCCTGCCTATTTCCAGAACCACATTCTTATTGTCGATATTGTCGATCCTGCGGGTGCTTATGCACATGTTTTCTGCTGCTGGCCACATGTGTAGGGTTGTTCCCCTTAGGGAGTTGTCAATCCATCCCCCACTAGTAATAAGCCTGTGATCCTCCTTGTCCTAACTTGATTTGCGAGGCGCTGCAGTTGCAGTGAACATTTATCTAAAAAGTCTCTTAATAAGTAGTCAGTGACTTCATGTTAGTTCTGCAAGCTTTGCATGTTCTTCATTCAGTCTTTAGTAGTTTCTTATCGCAAACTGTGCAGTTCTTTGGCTTTGCTAGTGGGAATGATTAATGACGCTTATCGTCAGCTCTGGATTTAGCGGTAATTTCTGTGATCATCAGAGGTTCAGTGGTTCCCTTTTTGGATAGACAACAGTCAAGTGTCAGTAACTTCTTATTCAGCCATATAAGTAGTTTCATTATCACATATATAATCAACAGGAGTGCCAAACCCTTTGCTACTAATGCCAATATACCTGATATCCAACATGAATCATTACTGACAAATTTGCCGGTCCGAGGTTATGCATCTGCACAAAAGGCATTTTCAGATTTTACTCCCCTATGAGTGCAAATTGTTTCTCTTTTGTTTCTCACAGTGGCATAGGCAATTTGTCACTTCGTTGTCTCTTTCACACTGGGTTAGGGAGGCCTTGATCCCTACTTCAGTCACAACTATTCTGGCAAGACATATCAATACCATAAGACAGTACATTTCTATTAGAACTAGACTCCCCTGATTTGAAGACTGTGCAGTGTGATGTGTGAATCCATGTGTCTTTTCCCTGTACTTTCACTGCTTTGGGAGTCATCAACAGAACTTCATAAGGACCCTCGTATCTGGGTTCAAGACTTCACCCAACATGCTTTCTCACGACCACCCAGTCCCCTGGTTGCAGTCTGTGGGTACCTGTACCAAAATTAGGGTCTGGAATGGAAGAGAACACTTGACTATGTATTTCAGTTAGTTATTTCTGTAATAAGGAAACATAGTTCAAAAAAATCACTATGTTACATGCTGTAGTTTCTGTAGAAAATAACAGCCTGTTCTGTTTGCTGTGCCAAACACAATCTCATATGGTGTTAAACTTGTGTCTTTCCTAGGATTGTTTCTTACTGAGAGCAGGGTGATAGGTAAACATGAGATCCATGGAAGGCCTGTTTCAGCCATTGTTTTCTGCATTTTCAATTTCAGAGTACAATTGAGGCGCTCCACACATCCCGAACTTTGGGTTCTGTAGGTGGTGTGAAGGGCAGATAAGATCCTCATGTCTTTTAACAGTGCCTGTAATCCTTGCCTCATAAAGTGTGTCCTTCTGTCCCTTTCAATGTCTTCTGGTACCCAATATCTGCAGATTACCTCACTCATAATTTTCTTACCTACTGTTTTAGCATTTGCTTTCTTACATGCCCATGACTCCAGCCAGTGACTAAAGAGGTCGACACAGACGAGCACATTTTCAAAGCCTGAGCATTTGGGATGTTGTATAAAGTTTATCTGTTCCCTCTGAAAGGGATACTGTGTCTGGGTGTGTTTTTCCGTGGAGTTGGGACAGACTTACCCAGGTTATTCTGTGCACAGATTAGGCATCCTGCCACTAATGCCTGTGCTGCTTGGGCGAGCCATGATGTTATCCATAACCTGTTAGTGAGTGCAACCATAGCTTCTTTCCCAAGATGCACTTTCCCGTGTGCTATATTGGCAATAATGGAATAAAGTGCTTTTGGCAGACACAAACAATGACATTTACACCACTCTCCTTGTACTTCTAGTGCTCCATGTTTTGCCTTTTCTTATTGTCTGTTGCTTGTTTCTGCATAATTTGGAGTGTGGTACGGTCAAACTTGGGGGTCAGGGATGAACATGTAAATAGACTCCCCTTGGGGTACTGGGGCTATTGCGACTTCTTGTGCGGCCTGGTCTACCAGTCTGTTTCCCTCAGCTTCGGGGGTAGTGTCTTTGTTGTGTGCCCTCACTTTCATCACTGACAGTTTGGAGGGCAGCTGGAAAGCGGTGAACAGTGCCCTGATATGTTCAGCATGTTTGACTGGTTTACCTGCTGAACCCATAAAGTCCCTACTTTTCCATATGAGGCCATAATCATGCGCAATTCCAAGCACATCTATGTAATAGGGTGAACCATCTACAAAAAGGGTGATGTCTGCATCTGGTAATGCTGTATATTTAATGTTAGATAAAACTAGAGATTCTTGTCTCAGTTCTACACAATCATGTTCAGAAAAATTTTGTGTGTATATTTTTTCTTCTTGTTCAAACTGGGATTCCCCCAGATCCCTAGGGGAACCCTTATGTGTCCTCCCATCTTTTGAAACTTGCAAAAATAATGTAACCGGATTCAACATTATGCACCGTTTAAGTGTAACATTATTGGGAGTTAGTAGTGCTACTTCATATTTGGTAAGTCTGGCTGCTGAGAAATGTTTTGTTTGTGCTTGGTTTAAAATTTCTGTTACTTCATATGGTACCATTAAGGTAACTGGGTGTCCTAGCACAATATCTGTACTCTTTTTGAGCACTACAGCAGCTGCAGCTACTGCTTTTATGCAGGTGGGTGCTGCACATATAACGTAGTTTAACTGTGTAGAGTAATATGCGAGTGGCTTTGACAATTATTTTGAAGGGCTTGTTCTAATCTGCAGGTGCTGAAGTTACTTCAGCTTCAAATTGGTTAAACATCTGGTTCTGCTCAGAGGAGAGTGCAAATGGCTTGCTAATGCAGGAGAACAGATAATAGCTCATAAAGTCTTAAGTTTTTTCCCCAAAACACAGTAGTCATTACTCAGCAGAGGTTTTTTTTCCCAAAACACAGTAGTCATTACAGAGTCTACGTTATTTAAATCCTTCACTAGTGTCTACTTATGTTTGTTGTGGCTGTGGACCAAAACATATTGCAAACTTCTATTCATTGGGAGTTGGATAAATTCAATCTGGATTACCTGAAGGTTTTTTTTCTGTAGCTGGAGACCCTAAACTTTTGCATAGAGATTAACATTTATTCATTAGGGATTACAGTAACTGTCATTAATTCACATTTCCCAACCAGTGTGTGTTGCTGCATGTAACATGCTTGTCAGTATCTGTACACCATTGTCAGGTAACCAGTGAACATTTTTGTGCTGTGAGCAGCTGCTAATAAGACACTTGTTTACATATTACTCTGTGTAGCTTAACTGTGACACAATGCGTTCCATGTCATGAAAATATTATTTCCTCAAAAGGGCAGTCCTTAATCTCACAAACAGGGAATGTCAAAGTGGTGTGACCTGGGCGAGTGTTCAAAACCACTCCTTTATGTAAAAGCTCACTCCCACCTTTCTCTTTTACCTTAAAGAGAAAGCGATTCTTTTCAACTTCAGACAAAATTATTTTGTTCAAAGACAGAAACTACTTCTTGGACCCCAGCCAGTTGGAGGTCAGTGTTTTCTCCTGACACTATATCTATACATTATTTACAGTTTTGTCAGTCCGCTGATTCGAGCAGCGACGGACCAAATATTATAAAACTTGTTTTGCACATCTTAAAAGGCTTACAATTAACATGCAGGCATTACATTTACAAATGTACAACTATTTCCAACCTTAAATCAAAAACAGAAAAAAGTCACTTATCAGTTAATTTTTCTTCCTCTATATCTTCCAGCCTTGGAACTACAAGTCCCCTTTTAGCAATTTTACATACATTGTCAAATAACAAAAACAGGGTTTGTCTCCAAGATTTCTTTTACACTAAATTTTTTTACTCAAATTTTCTATATATCACACATATCAATTCCTTCTTTGCTTATCCCCGCTTTCTTGAATAATTCCGGCAGACATTCTACTCTTTAACACTTTTGAGCCAGTGTTTATGATGTTCGGTTGCTCAAATAGGTCAAATACATCAAAAAGTAAAAAAAAAATAAAAATAAAAAAAAGTACTTATGTTAACTCTAATCTCATAAGAAATAGTATAAAAAAAAAATTCAAAATATTTATATAATATCAGCATAGGTAAAGAAACCTATTCTGTGTCATTTCAATTCAAACAGGTACATAATTGTTCCACAAAAAGCCTCATTAATTTTTGGGGCATACATCGAATTAGTCCCAATTGGAGGTATAGAGACACAGATCATATGTTAGCCATTGCTGAAATAAAATGGATTTATTAGTTGAACACTTTGGTTCAATAAGGTATTATTAAGGACTTTGAATTAAAGTTGTGTGACAGGATGGACTGTCTATGCCACCCTGTCTGTTGCTGGGAACCGGCTGGGCTTACTTTGCCACCCTTTCGTTATCCCAAATGCGCCCTCTAACCGCAATAGGAGGGGCTTACAAATGCTGCTACCAGTGGACTCCTTACCGGCATCCAGAACCGGGTTTCTTCTGGGTAACTGACGCAGCGAGTGTACCCCGTTCCAGGTGTACCTGGGCTGGTACTCCTAACCTCTTCGCTGTGGATGGATCCCCCCCTGGCCTATCACAGCCAGAGCTGCTGGGTAGCGGGCAGAGCGGTCGTACTGGATGCTGGGTCCAAACCTCAGAAACAGCCAGGAACGGATTATATTTTGGGTCTAATCAGTAGGTCACAGGGATAGAGAAGTTTCCAAGCAGGTCTTTCAAGCAAGTGATGTTTATTTATTCACCCTGGTTGAAGGTACCAAGGAGAAGGTCAGATGGAACAATTTCAATGCAAGACCGTGCTTTTTATACAGATTTGGACACCGCCTCACAGGGTAAACCAGCCCCCTGAAGTCTGAGATATTTTTAGAATCAGGATGCTATTTGTTTACCCAAACATGGATTTACATGCAATGCAAAGCTAGCAATATTTGTGATATTCTAAAACTTGCTGTGATTTCCTGCATCTTGTATTAAAAGCATGAAATCAAGTAGCAAGTTTAATTAAACCATTTTGTGCCTTCAGGTGCTGGACCCTCACACATCAAAAGGTCTAATTAGCATGAGATTAACATGGATCCTTTCTTCAGACAGTTGCAGAATACACATTCCCAAAGAAAGTTATAAATCCCCAAACAAGCCATTTCCCTACTCCAAGATACACAAAAGACTTCCTCAACAAAGGCTTATTGTATCAGATATATACCTCAGGAATAATGCATTTCTTCTAGCAAAGTTAAAACAAACAAATTTCTTCGCCTGGTCTCAGAAATAAAGATCTCATTTTCCAGCATACACACAATTTCAAAAATAAGTATGTTTGCATTTCCATAAATAAGCACCCTGCGCTATTTCCTTTACATAAATTTATACCATAAGTTATTTAGAAGTGATCCAGTCACAAGTGTTTTCTCGACTAATTAATGTAATATCTCTCTGTGCTTTTTTCCTCTTTTATTTGTTCTTCCCTACATTATAGTTTATACTAGATCGAAAAGAAAATTTCAGAAGAATTACATCCCTGAAATACTATGCGTAAACTTGTAGTGCCCATGCCTGTCTGAAATTGTAAACAGTTTAATTATACAAATGATAAGAGCTAGTCTTAAGGATTAAGGGTCAATATGTGCAAGGCTCTAGAAATTAATTTTTATTTAATAGCAAAACAATGGAAGTGAAAGCAGCCTTAGATATATATTACCATACAATACAAAAGGAATTAGATGGCGCTATAGGTGCATACAAAAAACTTACAAAAATATAGTATTTTGAATGGTGAACAACGATCCAAATCACAGTCCCATAAAATGTTCACTTCAAACAATTAAATTTTCATGCTTGGATGATCCATCCTGATATTCTCCCAAATCCATTAGTGTAGGTTCCATGTAAAAAAACATCCAGAGAAATGTCTCAGTATTACTTATATCTGGCAACTAACCGGTAAATTCTATGAATCCCTTATTAGCCAATGAGATAATATATAGCATGCAGCACCACGTGAAAAAAATGCTCTGTTTTCCTTTTAGGATAAACACTTACATAAGAGCAAATGCACGATTCATCTGCAGTGTCATAAAGTGGTTCACTTCCATTCCTTTAAAATCGAAATACACTCCGATGCAATATAAAAGACAAAATATACGTTTCCATGTGTAAAAACGTACATACATTTATTTAAACAATCGGCATCAGCCGCAATGCAACGGGTAAAACTTAAAATCAGGACCACTTGAGAAGGGTGGACTCTTACCCCCACTCAGAAAATAGCAGGCATGTAGTTTAGATGTAAAATGTCCGATTACCGGACCGCCGGCTGTTTCAACCAGCGGTAGCCGGACTTGTGGTTGAAACAGCCGTCTTTTATATTGCATCGGAGTGTATTTCGATTTTAAAGGAATGGAAGTGAACCACTTTATGACACTGCAGATGAATCGTGCATTTGCTCTTATGTAAGTGTTTATCCTAAAAGGAAAACAGAGCATTTTTTTCACGTGGTGCTGCATGCTATATATTATCTCATTGGCTAATAAGGGATTCATAGAATTTACCGGTTAGTTGCCAGATATAAGTAATACTGAGACATTTCTCTGGATATTTTTTTACATGGAACCTACACTAATGGATTTGGGAGAATATCATGATGGATCATCCAAGCATGAAAATTTAATTGTTTGAAGTGAACATTTTATGGGACTGTGATTTGGATCGTTGTTCACCATTCAAAATACTATATTTTTGTATGTTTGTTGTATGCACCTATAGCGCCATCTAATTCCTTTTGTATTGTATGGTGGTATCTTATGTCACAAAAAAAAGGGGATTTTGTGTTTAAGGAATAAGAGGCGGCTTGTGGTTTTATGCGCAGGTGCTTCCCTATATTACATTGTTTCTGCTTAGATATATATTGTCTGAAACAAATCTGTATGATAATAAATTTGAATGACGTCTAGTACTAAAAATTATGCTTCTAATTTGGGATTGCTAGTTATCGAAGCGTCCCATTGTTTTTTTTAATCCACTTGCAATTTTAAATATTATTATGTATGTATCTGTTTTAACAGCAGAATCCATGTATTCGAAGAATACATTTTTCCTGAAACATATATGAAAATTATTATGTATATTCTTACTCTTGTACGTGAATGGGCTCCAATAAATATAGACTGTATTATAGATTGCACTTGTATATGGTTTGGATACATGTTTATCTCTTCTGATTATCAGTATGGTCCTATGTTTTATTAGTGAAGATTAGTACTCTTTAGTAATGTATATACAACAAGGTTTTACTTATGAGTTGTTGTACATATGCGTGTATGTTTATATATTGTCCAGTATTATGGATAATATGTCTATTCCATATATGAACTTTAATATACAAAACAATGTTTCAACTATGCATGTAATTCCTAGTCGTCTTTTTTAACACCGATTTGTTCACATGTGTATATATAATGTAGATTTCCAGTAGGTATTTTATTTCCTCGTAATATAGAAACAAGTGGAACACAATCCGGAAGTAATGATCATGGGCTATGGAACGCAAATTGAGAGAAAGAAAACGTGAAATGACGTTCAGAGCCTTAAAATGCAAGCTGGCAGTGTTTTGCTATTAATCCTATATACCAACTCCAGTTCATTTACAAAACTGGAAATTACGTATTATACCAGTGGACCGCAAACCGGAAGTGTCTGCGTTCAATTAGAGACCGTATCGCTCCATTCCTATTTATATACGAATTTAAAGTTTATTTAATATTGGGATCTTAGGATTTCTCTATTGATAGAACGGGTTAGCAAGTTATTGATTATTAATTTTCTATATTAACAGTGAGTAAATATAAATCCTACAAGAGAATTGCATGTACATGTAAATATTGATGCATATGAATGAGAATGTATTGATGTATTTTAATTTGTAAGTGTGTATACTTTTTTCATACCAAATGTTTAAGAATATGGATGAATAATTTTTTCAACATTTTTTTTTAAATTAAATTTAATAATTTGCATAAACCTTAACCTCTGAATTTCCCAATTTGGAGGTCACTGGCTATATAAGGAAGGGATTGTACATGTGAGCCTTCATCCTTGAAAAAGACCAACAAAGGTTGAAACGCGTTGGTTGGGAAGGCTTATGGACTCTGGTGTACATATGGAAATGCCACTACCAATATTTAACCAATTGAAGGATGCAGCATTGCAAACTTCCTAGGACTTACAATGATAGAATCCATCTATTCTCATATTGCCCAAGAAGTCTTTTTATTTTTTTGTATTATCATGGTTTTTAAAATATTTTTCAATAAAAGATACAAATTTTCCAACGGTATCACACTAGATAGTTTTTTATTTTTTATGTTTTCCATACACATACCGTCATGGATGTACCATCTCATTATAACAAGGATCACTAAAGAATGTGTTTACAACGCTTTTAGTGACGCAGAAAGTTTACAATCACAAGAGGGTGTAGTGATGGCAGAAGATATCACAGTATTGGAAGATTTATACATAAAGTGCACATTCATTTTTTGTCTAGTAAGTGTATTCCCTAAGAGGATATCACCATAAATTGATCTTAATGAAACTATCTACTATCAATATACAAATATTTATATAATATCACATATTGTGTTTATATATAAACAGTGTCACACTGTTTGTATTTTGTTTTTGTTTTTTTTACATGATTTATTGCACCTTCAATGAAAATAATATGTGGTGATTCAACACGCCTTATTGAAGAGGGAATCAGACCTTCAATTATCATATAAGTATTTTTTCACTATTATGTATTCAACACTATTAGCGCTGGAAAACTTATTCACTTAAAGTTTTTAAGATTATATAATGGTCTAGGTGGAAAACATAGGATTAAAGAATGTGCTGAGATAAATCAAATATTCAATTGAAGACAGTGAAACCATTTCTGAAAGTAGTGTGCAAATATCATGAATGCACAGGAGCTCTTAATTTAAATAAATAAATAATTTAAATAGGTTACAACATATTGCTTGTTAAAGTGAATACAAGACTATATAAATACACTTTCATGTCTTCACTAATGGTGAATAGTGCATAGTAGAGATGTTCACTGACGCCCGTGTTTTTGTTTTGGTTTTGGGTCTGAATTAAGTTCGTGTTTTGGTCTTACCAAAACCGCCCTCACGTGTTTTGATTTTGGATCTGCATTTTTGGAAAAATTGCTAAAAAATGCTAAAATCACATAATTTTGCTCTTTTTTTTGTTCCTACATTATTAACCTTAGTAACACTAATGTCCAGTCATTTCCAGTCAAGTTTTGACAACCTCACAGATCACAATATTATTTTCATCCACTTTCGGACAAAGACTGCAGCAAGCTGGTTGGATACTAGCGACAGAGCAACCACACAAACACACGGCAGTTCATAGCACATCTAGGAAACATTGCCACACAGCAGTGGCAGAAAAGTGGTGCAAGATGGAATTGTCCTTGGGTCCTCCCACCCACCCTTATGTAAGATATTGAAAATGACATGTACAGTTTAACAAACCAAGCACTAAAGCAAAAAGGAGCGCCACTTTTGTGGCTGAAATGTTTGGTTTGTCTGGGCCCCCACAAAACAGGATACCGATAGCTTAATGTTACGGATCTGGTTTGATACAGGCCTGATTAGTCAAAGCAGGGCTGTACACATGACCTGGTGGTGAGTCTTAACTAGGGTTTCCAGAATAATGAGGTAGGACACGGATGTTGCTTTTACAATGCAAGAGCCGTAACTTAGAATTCTAGCGCCTGGGGTGAGAAAGACAAATGACACCCCCTAGCACTCAATTTTAACCACATGAACCTAAAATATTCCTAAATTGCGCCCCCCTTCAGCGTTGCACCCTTGGCAGTCGCCCCTGTTGCACAGCCCTAGTTGCGGCCCTGTACAATGCTTCAATGAGTTAGATAGTAAACATATATATAAATATGTACAGATGACGGGAATGAAGTATAGTCTGCAGATGTATAATACAGATATCGCTTATAATGGACAAGCATAAATACGAATAGATTTTACCGCTAATACGTGGAAGTATTAGTAACGTACATAAATACAGAATAAAGAGAATGGGTTAGATCAGTGGTTCCCAAACTTTTGCAGTTCGCGGCACCCTTAGAGTCTCCAAATTTTTTCAAGGCACCCCTCCAAAATAATTATTGAGCAGTCCTGTTTTAGAAGTAGTTGGGTCAAAAAATTGTAATAAGTATTTAGGTCAGGACAGAAATACTTATTTAGTTGTATGCAAAAATGCCCCCTCTGCATCCAGACACTCTGCCCTCAGGCACTCTGCCCCCTCTGCATCCAGACACACTGCCCCCTCTGCATCCAGACACACTGCCCTCTCTCACTCTGCCCCCTGTCACGCTGTCCCCCCTCCTCTGCTCTGTCACGCTGTCCCCCCTCCTCTGCCCTCTCTCACAATGTCCCCTCCTCTGCCCTCTCTCACAATGTCCCCTCCTCTGCCCTCTCACGCGCTGTCCCCTCCCCTGCCCTCTCATGCTGTGTCCCCCTCCACTGCCCCTCTCACGCTGTGTCCCCCTCCTCTGCCCCGTTGTGCCTCTCCTCTGCCCCACTGTCCCCCTTCTCTGCTCTCTGTCCCCCTTCTCTGCTCTCTGTCCCCCTTCTCTGCCCTGCTGTCACCATCCTCTGCTCTCTGTCCCCATCCTCTGCCCCTCTGTCCCCATCCTCTGCCCCTCTGTCCCCCTCCTCTGCCCCCCTCCTCTGCCCTGCTGTCACCATCCTCTGCTCTCTGTCCCCTTCCTCTGCCCCGCTGTCACCATCCTCTGCTCTCCTCCTCTGTCCCGCTGTCACCATCCTCTGTCCCCCTCCTCTGTCCCACTGTCACCATCCTCTGCTCTCCTCCTCTGTCCCACTGTCACCATCCTGTCACCAACCTCTGTCCCGCTGTCACCATCCTCTGCTCTCCTCCTCTGTCCCGCTGTCACCATCCTGTCACCAACCTCTGTCCCGCTGTCACCATCCTCTGCTCTCCTCCTCTGTTCTCCTCTGTCCCGCTGTCACCAACCTGTCACCAACCTCTGTCCCACTGTCACCATCCTCTGCTCTCCTCCTCTGTCCCGCTGTCACCAACCTCTGTCCCACTGTCACCATCCTCTGCTCTCCTCCTCTGTCCCGCTGTCACCATCCTCTGTCCAACTGTCACCATCCTCTGCTCTCCTCCTCTGTCCCCCTGTCACCAACCTGTCACCAACCTCTGTCCCGCTGTCACCATCCTCTGCTCTCCTCCTCTGTCCCGCTGTCACCAACCTCTGTCCCGCTGTCACTATCCTCTGCTCTCCTCCTCTGTCCCGCTGTCACCATCCTCTGCTCTCCTCCTCTGTCCCGCTGTCACCAACCTCTGTCCCGCTGTCACCCTCCTCTGCTCTCCTCCTCTGTCCCGCTGTCACCATCCTCTGTCCCCCTCCTCTGTCCAACTGTCACCATCCTCTGCTCTCCTCCTCTGTCCTGCTGTCACCAACCTGTCACCAACCTCTGTTCCGCTGTCACCATCCTCTGCTCTCCTCCTCTGTCCCGCTGTCACCGTCCTGTCACCAACCTCTGTCCCGCTGTCACCATCCTCTGCTCTCCTCCTCTGTCCTGCTGTCACCATCCTGTCACTAACCTCTATCCCGCTGTCACCATCCTCTGCTCTCCTCTGTCCCGCTGTCACCATCCTGTCACCAACCTCTGTCCCGCTGTCACCATCCTCTGCTCTCCTCCTCTGTTCTCCTCTGTCCCGCTGTCACCAACCTGTCACCAACCTCTGTCCCACTGTCACCATCCTCTGCTCTCCTCCTCTGTCCCGCTGTCACCAACCTCTGTCCCGCTGTCACCATCCTCTGCTCTCCTCCTCTGTCCAGCTGTCACCAACCTCTGTCCCGCTGTCACCATCCTCTGTCCCCCTCCTCTGTCCCGCTGTCACCATCCTCTGTCCCCCTCCTCTGCCACGATCCCTCTCACTCTGCCCCGCGCCAGGCGCCAGCCATAAAAAACACAGAAACTTACCAATCCGCCGGGCGCCGGGACCCAGCAACCTCCTCTCTCCTGCAGCTTGTTACTGACGTCGATATTCAGTGACAGCTGCAGGAGAGAGGAGGCTGCTGGGTCCCGGCGCCCGGCGGATTGGTAAGTTTCTGTGTTTTGTTTTGTTTTTATGTCTGGCCCGCGGCACCCCTGGGAGCCGCGGCGCACAGTTTGGGAACCGCCGGGTTAGATTAATGAAAGCAGCGACAAGTGCTGCAAATCCCTAGGAGGGCATATAGCAATGCAAGCATCAATATACATGAAGGTATAGTACTGGGACTGAGGCAGAGAAGATTCCAGAGCGGAACACCACAGACAGCAATGCAAAGTGAGATAAGTCACAATACAGAGATGGACAATCCGGCAAGGTAAGAACACAGGAGGGTTGGTAATTAGCTACGGCGGAGCATAACCATTACTGTAGCAGAGGCAGTGATACAATGTAGGTGCTAATTAGCCGTGGTGGAGCGTGGCAAGGTGATATACACAACAGCAGTCTTGTTCACAGCACAAATGATATCAGCTACGATAACCACAGCAAAGCTGAGAATAGTCAGAGCTCTGTGCCCTACAGAGAAGGTAGCAATTAACCAATGTTCAGGCTACCACAGGGTTCAGTAATTAGTAGATGACACTATACAGAGATGCAAGGAAAAGTGTATACACCGCAGGGTCCAGGAATTAGCAGTGTAAGTGAACCAGCCTGTTAGTTATGGCAAAGGTTCTTATACAGCAGGGTTGAATGTAATTGTGTATCACATTCGAAAGTAGAGGCACACTTGAGAGTAAACAGAGTCTTGTAATTTGCACGTGAAGATACTTGCAACAAGGAAGTCCCAGGTTAAAGAAATGGAATTCTTTCACAAGCAATACACAGGTTCAGGATACACAAGGGTCCATGGAGTCAGGGTAGCAAACAAGTTGCACTGACAGTGAGCAGGTGTCGGTGCTGAGTTTAAAGAGAGCAGGTTTTGTGTCCACAGGAGAACAGAGCAGACAGGGAAAGTAGCAAACCTGGACAGGATTGTTAAACTTTGCTGCCTTAAGCCCAACAGTGCTGTCAATGAACTCTACATTATTAAACCATGTCTGCTCGTGCTGCATCTTTAATCTCCTTCTCTTCTCTGGATAAACTCCTTCTCATCCCTGAACAACTGCCAATCTTATGTAGACACAGGAATGTATATTACAACTGGAGGGGAATTACATCAGCTTCAGACAGACTGTGACACGGAACATGTGGGCAGCATGAAATCCGTCATGTTGGAACACGCTGCATTGAACAGAGATTTAAACCAATATATAGATGCAGTTGAGGAGGTCGTACTTATATTAAAACGTGACCCTCCGGATGAGGTCCCGAATTTAAGTGAGCTTTTACACGAGAGATACACTGCGCTTCAGAAGAATAATACAGAGGAGGCCCTGAGGCAGGATGATAAATATGTCCAGTTTAAAGAACAGCTAAGAGACCTGAGAAAGCAAATGGGTGTATCACCGGCCCCTGCAGACGAAGATTTGGAAGATTAAGACGGGGATATCGCCGTCACCCAGAGTACTCCTATAACACAGTTGGAGATGGTGAACCCAGTGAAAAACAGATTACACACACCTAGTGCAATTCTGATGCAAAGTGGATGGTTTGAGTAATTCATATACACATTTATTTAGATATACATGCTTACATTACTTCTGCAAACAACTTTGTTCTTTGTTAATAAAACTGTTGTCTTTATACCGTTAAACATTTTATATAATAATCCTCCACAATTCTTTGGATGTTGATATTTGATAGTAGGATCAGGTGGTGTTACAGCAGGGGTGTCATGGTTTTTGGTCAGTTCTTTTACAGTAGACCAGACCAGATGTCAAAATGTTGTGCTGAGTCATCTGCATTATCACTGGGTGTCTTTGAGTTTTGAAAAGCACACAACAGTATATAGCACATGTAGGTAACATTGGCACACAGCAATAGCTGAAGGAGAAGTGGTGCAAGATAGATTGTTCGATCTTAAAAAGGACATGCATAGTTTAACAAAGCAAGCACTTCAGCTACAAGGAGTGCCACTTTTGTGGCTAAAGTGCTTGGTTTGTTTGGGCCCCCACAAAACAAGCTAACAATGGGCTTAAGACACCTAAGCTAACAGTGCTGTTAATGAACTCTACTGTGGCAAGATGTTGCTGTCGTCAACCTCCGCCTCATCCTCACCCTATATCAGTGTGTACACCATCCTTATACAATATTAATTAATTTCCGCTGAAATCCACCATTACAGAAGTCTCTGATGTAATTGGCGGGAAAGGCCTTCCTCGTGGAAATTGTAGTTTATTTTTATGAACATCATCTTTTCCACATTTTGTGGAAGTAGCCTCCTATACCGATCGCTGACAAGGTTCCCAGCTGTGCTGAAAACTCTTTCCGAGTACACACTGGAGGGTGGGCGGCTTAGGTAGTGCAAAGTGAGTTGGTGCATGTGTCTCAAAATTCCCTTTTTTTTCCTCCCAGAATGTAAAGGGACTGTCTGATGTGTCTATTCTATGCTGTTGTTAAATAATCCTCCACCATCCTTTGGATGGTAATCAGGTGAAGTTACGACAGAGGTGTCACGGTTTTTTGTCAATTCTTTTAGACCAGACCAGATGTCAAAATGTTGTGCATAGTCATTTGCATCATCCCTAGGTCTTTTGGGAAAGCTAAGTTCTTTCCTAGCAGCCGTTTACTGGAAAACTGAAGGAGGAGACACCGTCCTATCACGTAACACTTGAGCTGTAATCTTGCTCACCAGGAGCTCCTTGCATCTCTTGAGATCTGGGTCAGTTGGAACCAAAGTGAAGACATAGCTCTTAAACCTAGGATCAAGCACAGTTGCCAAAATGTAGTGATCCCATTTCAAGATTTTGATAAGTCTAAGGGAATCACTTGGCTCAAGCTAGCAGTGTCTGAACTCACTTCACAGGTGACTACTTTGAATGGTTTCAGCACCTTGCACAACACGGAAAGTATGCTCCACTGCGCTTGAATAAAATACATTCCCCCTCCTTTCCCAGTGTAATCGCTTGTGAAGTAAGCGTGGATGACTTTTCGCTGTTCCTCCATCCTCAGAAGCATATACAGGGTGGAATTACACCTTGTTACTATCTCTTGCTTCATTTGGTGGCAGGGCAAATTAAGTTGTTCTTGTAGCTGCTGCAATCTCCTACATGCTGTTGCAGAATGCCGGAAATGTCCAAATATTTTACGGGCCACAGACAGAATCTCCTGCACGTCCCTGCCATTTTTCAAAAAGCTCTGCACTACCAAGTTGATTGTGTGAGCAAAACAGGGAATGTGATGGAATTCACCCAGCTGTAATGCTCTCACAATATTGGTGGCGTTATCAGAATTTCATAGCCTGAGGAGATTCCAGGCGGGATAAGACATGTTGCAATTACATCCCTTAGTTTTTGTAACATATTGTCAGCTGTATGCCTTCTACTGAAGCCAGTGATACACAGAGTAGCCTGCCTCGGAAAGATGTGATGTAGTTGGGTACATGCTGCTGCTGTTCCTGCTGCTGAAGGCGAATCACAAACCCAGTGGGTTGTCACAGTCATACAATCTTTATTTTGCCCAGTTCCGCTTGTCCTCATATCTGTAGTTAAGTGTACAGTGGGTAGAATGGCATTTTGTAGCCCAATAATTACATTTCTACGAGCCTTCTTGTACAGATGTGGAATAGCTTTTGTAGTAAAATGGTGTCGTGATGGATTTTGGTAATGGGAAAACAAGATCTCCTATTACCTGTCTAAAATCAGCTGCATTAATAGTGGATATTGGACGCAGCTCTAATGCTAGCATAGTTGCCATGGCGCCTGTCATCCGCTTTGCGACTGGGTGACAGCTTTCATACTTGCTTCCTCTTGCAAAGAATTAACAGTCAATTGTTTTAAACTACTAGTAGTCTTCTTCTTGGTCTGCTTCTGGGATGAAGATCCACCCCCAGCAGCAGCAGCAGTGGGACTAACGCTCAAGAATTCTTCTGATGAAGAATTCTTCTGAGTCATCTAGCCTTAGCAACTTGGATGCTGGACTAACTCTGATCGCTACTGATTATATTGATGAAGATGTGGGTGTAGATTGCAGGTGTCGGGATCTACCTGAGAGAAGGGACCTAGCTGATACTGGACTGCTTGTTGTTATTTTTTAGCATAAGTTTCCAATTTTCCCAACAGCTTGACATGAATTCGCTTCTAATGGTGAAATGTGGATGAGGTTCCTAGCTGGTTAAGGTCCCTACCTCTACTGACTGTGACTTTACAAACTCTACAAATGGCTAGACAACTGTTTTCTGGATTTGGTTAAAAATAATTCCACACAGAAGATGTGGGTTTTTGGTCTTATGCCCAGGCATAACAATCGCCTTCTTATCACGTGTAAGAACTGCTTCCACTGGTGCAGGACACATACAACATCATTGTTATCTACCTCCTCATTAACGCCGTTGTCGGCTACACAAATATCCCCCTCATCCTGTTGTAATTCTATAGTGGCATCCTCAATTGGTGTATCACCGGCTACACTTGGGCTTCTCATTCACACATCTGTGGAAATGCTGGAAGGAGGCTTCTTTATGAGTACAGTATCAGAAAGGTCAGGCTTGCACATAGCATTCGTGGATAGACTCTCCTCAGGGATTTGTCATTTCTGAATCTGAACAAACAGTTTCTTCTAATGCCTTACTGTTTTCTTCCAGCTCGGCTTTTACACATAAAAGTATTTGGGCACCACTTTCTGAGTCAGAATGACAAGGTCTTGCATTGTCATGACTGACCTTACAAGAAGATGTCTCACTGACAGTTGCATAACTAGCACTGATAGAGAATGGCAAAGGGCTGATTCTTTCCTTGGCACTGTGTGTGTAGAATGGCATGTTGGAATTTTTTTTTTTTTTTTGTTGGCACTTAACTTTACCCTGATTACAGGTCTTTTTTTCTTTCCAAGGTAAAAAGTGTTTTTTTTTTACTTTTTTGTTTCTCTGACTTAAAAACACTATTCGCCGTAACATAGGCCTTAGCAGATGCCGTAGATGGATTATTATCATTGTGACTGGTGCCAGCAGCTGCTTGGTGTTCCTGGTCTTCTGTGGACTGATGTGATTACATTTTGATCACACAGTAAAATGTCACTGTAGACTTTTAATAACACTGCCAGCCTTATTATTTGAATTTCTGTTTCAGCACTGAACACTGCCACCTCTCCTGTTTCTGTGTGAACTATAACTCTGTAGATTGTCACTGGAGACTTTAAAGAACACTGCCAACCCTCCTCTTTCTGTTTAAGCTATGACACTGCCCAACTACACTGGAGACTGCCAACAATCCTGATTCTGTGTCTCTCTGTGAAATGGCGCAGGATCTCGTTACTTTCGCACACCCTCAGAACTGAAAACGAGGGAAAACTTTATCGGCGTGTCATCAGATCTCTAAAATGTTAAGTACCGCCCACCAGAGAGATCCTGCGCCATTTCACAACGACACAGAAAGGGCTGCAGGGTTGTTGGCAGTCTCCAGTGTAGTTGGGCAGCGTCATAGCTTAAACAGAAAGAGGAGGGGTGGCAGTGCTCTTCAAAGTCTCCAGTGACATTCTACAGAGTTATATTTCACACAGAAACAGGAGAGGTGGCAGTTTTCAGTGCTGAAAGACAAATTATATTGCTGGCAGTGTTCTTCAAAAACTCCAGTAACATTCTACAGAGATATAGCTCACTCAGAAATAGAAGAGGTGGCATTGTTCAGTGCTGAAACAGAAAAACAAATAATTGAGCTGGCAGTGTTATTAAAAGTTTACAGTAGAGATGGGCGGGCGAGAGAGAAGGGTTAGGTGACGGTCGCAGTAAGTTATTATTATTATTATTATCCTTTATTTGTTGGGCGCCACAAGGTTTCCGCAGCGCCGTACACAGTACAAACAGTAGTACAAAACAGGGTGACAAAGTACAGAACAATAAACACAAAGTACCAATGCTTCAGGAACTCCAGGAAGACATATGGAGTAAAGACAGAGCAGAAGAGCCAGTATGGAGACAGGAGGGGAGGGGGGGCCCTGCTCATAAGAGCTTACATCCTAAGGGAGGGTGAAACAAAAACAGGCACAAAAGGGAGCCAGTGAAGCAGGGGGAGAGAAGAGAGGTGCCAGGGGAGAGAGGGAGAACGAAAAGAGTGGATGAGGGTTAGGTGGCTGGTTGGTAGGCTTTAAGGAACAGGTGGGTTTTAAGTGCCCATTTGAAGGAGCACAGGTTGGGAGAGAGACGGATGGAACGAGGGAGGACATTCCAGTGTAGGGGTGCAGCTCGGGAGAAGTCCTGGATTCTAGAGTGGGAAGAGGTGATCAGAGTGGAGGAGAGGCGACGGTCATTGGCCGAGCGCAGGGAGCGGACCGGAGTGTAGGTGGTGAGGAGGTTAGAGATATAGGGGGTAGTAGACTGGGAGAGAGCTTTGTAAGTGGTGGTGAGGAGTTTGAAAAGGATCCTGTAGGGGAAGGGGAGCCAGTGAAGGGCGTGGTAGAGACGGGAGGTAGAGGAGGAGCGGCGTGAGAGAAAGATGAGTCGAGCAGCCGCATTGAGAACGGAGCGGAGGGGGGCAAGGTGGGAGAGGGGGAGGCCAGTGAGGAGAAGGTTGCAGTAATCGAGGCGGGAGATGAGAGAGTGGATGATTGTTTTGGTGGCATCTTGAGAGAGGAAGGGCCGTATGCGGGCGATGTTGCTCAGTTGGAAGCGACAGGCTTGGGCAAGGGATTGGATGTGGGGGGCGAAGGAGAGAGAGAAGTCAAGAGTGACACCTAGGCATCGGAGTTGGGTGACAGAGGAGATGGTAGTGTTATTGACAACGATAGAGAGGTTGTGATGGGAGGGGAGTCTGGCGGGAGGGAAGACAATAAGTTCAGTTTTAGAGATATTGATGTTAAGAAAGTGTGAGGACATCCAGGAGGAGATGGCGGAGAGGCAGTCAGATACACGAGAGAGGAGAGTGGAAGAGAGATCAGGAGAAGACATGTAGAGTTGAATGTCGTCAGCATAAAGGTGATACTGAAGACCAAAGGATGTGATAAGAGCACCGAGGGAGGAAGTGTAGAGCGAAAAGAGAAGGGGGCCGAGAACAGAGCCCTGAGTTGAGCAGTAATTTGAGCAGCATTTGGAGCAGTAATTGGAGCAAGAAGAGAGTAGTAGGAGGCATTTTTCCTAATTTATACTACAAGTGTTTAGGGTGTCAGATATTCCCCTATTCTAAAAAATCCATTTTCTGGTGTTGAAATTATTATATACCAGCACTATATCTTTCTGAATTTGCACTACAAGTGTTTGGGGTATCACATATGCCCCTGTTCTAAAAAAGCTATTTTCTGGTGTTGAAATTATTATATACCAGCACTATATCTTTCTGAATTTGCACTACAAGTGTTTGGGGTGTCACATATTCCCCTGTTCTAAAAAAAGCTATTTTCTGGTGTTGAAATTATTATATACCAGCACTATATCTTTCAAAATTTGCACTACAAGTGTTTTGGGTCTCATTAAAATGGATTCACAGCAGTCCACATATGAGCAGGATCAGCAAGCAGCTGCTGCCACCAGTCCTGATAGTAGTCTTCCTTGTACGTCATCTGGTAAAGCCTATGGAAAAGTACATAGTCTTTTTAAGTCAGGGAAAACAAGACATAAAAAAAACCTTTTACCGTGTTGAAGAGAAAAAGCTATAATCGAGGAAAAGTTAACTGCCGAGAAAAAAAAAAATCGCCAACATGCCGTTCTACACACGCAGTTGCAAAGAAAGAATGAGGCGCACAACTACTGTTATGTGTCAAAGCCGAGGTGAGAGAAAACAGTAAGGCATTAGAAGAAAATGTATGCTCAGAATCAAAAATGACACCAATCCCTGAGGAGAGTCCATCCACGAGTGGTATGTGTAATCGTGTCCATTCTGATAGTGTACCCATAAAGAAGGGCCCTTTCAGCATTTATGCTGATGTGTGCCTGAACAGCCCGAGAGTAGCCGGTGATACACTAATTGAGGATGCCACTTTGGAATTAGAAGAGGATGAGGGGCAGATTTGTGTAGCCTACGAGGGCGCTAATGAGGATGTTTATGAGGATGAGGTTGTTTGTTTAAGTCCTGCACCGGTGTCAGCAGTTCTGGCACGTGACAAGAGGAAGCCCATTGTCATGCCTGGGCATAAGACTAAAAAAGCCACTTATGTGTGGAATTATTTCTACCCAAATCCTGACAACAGTTGTATAGCAATTTGTAGTGTATATCAAGCCACAGTAAGTCGAGGGAGGGACCTTAACCATCTTGGAACCTCATCCATGTTACGCCATTTGACGCAAGTTCATGGCAAGGTGTTGGGAAAAGCTGAAAGTTATGGTAAAAAATTAACAACAAGCAGTCCATCATCAGCTAGGACTCTTCTGTCACCTACATCCCTACGCCTGCAATCTACACCCACAACACCATCCTCATCAATATCCTCAGTAGCAATTGGAGTTAGCCCTGGACCCAACTTGGTAAAGTTCGATGACTCCTGCAATATAATTGATTCCTGTGACGAATTCTTGAGCGTTCGTTCCACTGCTGCTGCTGTTGCTGCTGCTGCGGGTGAATCTTCCTCCTATAAGAAGTCCAAGAAGAAGAGCACTAGTACTTTACAACAATTAACTGTGAAACAATCTTTTGCTAGAGGAAGCAAATATGACAGCGGTCACCCAGTCGCAAAGCGGATCACAGACGCCATGGCTACTATGCTAGTGTTAGATCTGCGTCCAATATCCACAATAAACGCAGCTGTTTTTTCACAGTTAATTGATGTTTTGTGTTCCCGTTACAAAATTCCATCGCGACACCATTTTTCACGAAAAGCTATTTCGCAACTGTACCAAAACGTTTGTGAAAAATGTAGTAATTGGGCTCAAAAAAATGCCATTCTGTCCACTGTACACTTAACCACAGATATGTGGACAAGTGGAAGTGGCCAAACAAAAGACTATATGACTGTGACAGCCCGCTGGGTTGGTCATTCGCCCTCACAAGCAGGAACAGCAGCAGCATGTACCCCACTATGTAACATTTGTCACAGGCAGGCCACTCTTTGTATCACCGGCTTCACTAACAGGCATGCAGATGATAATTTGTTACGAAAACTAATGGATGTCATTGATACATGGCTTATACCACATGGACTCTCCCCAGGATATGTTATTTCTGATAACGCCAACAATATTGTGCGAGCATTTCAGCTGGGTGAATTCCATCACATTCCCTGTTTTGCTCACACAATAAAATTGGTGGTGCAGAGCTTCTTCAAAAATAACCGTGAGGTGCAGGAGATGCTTTCGGTGCCCCGTAAAATTTCGGGACATTTACAGCATTCTGCCACAGAATGTAGAAGATTGCAGCAGCTCTAAGAACAATTTAACTTGCCCTGCCACCAACTTAAGCAAGAGGTGTCAACAAGGTGGAACTCCACCCTGTACATGCTTTAGAGGATGGAGGAACAGAGCAAAGCCATCCAAGTGTGGAGGTTAGAGAGAGTAGTTTGGAAGTAGCATTGGAACGTGGATTAGAAATATGGTTGTTGAAATCACCCATGATGATGGTGGGGATATCAGAGGATAAGAAGTGAGGGAGCCAAGCACAGAAGTGTTCAAGAAATTGTTGGTGTGGACCAGGGGGGGGATAGATGACAGCAACACGCATAGAGAACGGGTTAAAAATTCTAACAGCATGTACTTCAAAAGGTGTGAATGTGAATGATGGGCTTATCCCACTTGGACTCTCCTCAGGATGTGTCTTTTCTGATAACGCCACCAATATTGTGAGAGCATTACTACTGGGTGAAATCCATCACATTCCCTGTTTTGTTCACTGTTAAAGGCAAAAGACCTCTTGCCACTTTTAAATCCCTTCTAATTCAGGTATAGAGTGCGCACTGGAGAATTAATCTGAGACACACACAGTTGTCTGGAATAATAAGTTCTGTTTTACTGTAACTGGTATACTAATATTTATACAGAAAACATGGCATACCCTCTTGTGGTTACATGGTATAATAATTAACGCAATCCTTTACATTGTATTTATTACCTTCCATCAGTTGTACAAAGACATCTGTAAATCTTTCTTACTTAAGCTAGGTACACACTGCAGTTCTCATCCAATAAGCGGCTAAATCACCTGACATACGACCGCTCGTTCAAAAGTCGGGTCAGTGTGTGCAGTGACACGATGGTCGAAATTCTGCCAAAATGGATGATTGTCGCCTCATTTGGTTGGTCGTACCATTTAATATTTTTGTTCCAATCTCGTTTCCGTTGTGTAGTGTGTATAAACTTCCGACCGATCCACAACAGTGAGTACGAAATTACAGTCATTGCTTACGACAACATGGTTGTAAAAAGTCGCTAAAGGGACGTCCGTTCTTCCCTTTATCGTCCTAAACAAGGCTAGTGTGTATGCAGTCCATGGACCAAGCGATCGGAACATCGATCACGAGTAAGATCGATCGCCATAAAAAGTTGTTGAAAAATTCTGTAGTGTGTACCTAGCTTTAGAGCAGGAGAGACAGCTTATCTTACTCAAAGTGATTTATATGGAAGTTTTTTTTTTTTTTAAAGCAAAACCAGCTCGTCCTTGAAACAAAACTCGTTAATCTAATTGGAATTCCCTTAGCTATGAAGATCTGTTTGTTAATCATTTTTAAATAATTGGCTTTTACATTAACTATTTTTATGAAAGCTATACATTGCTTAATTAAAAAGATCATAATTTCTTTTACACTCACGCAATAAACTTGGTGGTGCAGAGCTTTTTGAAAAATGACATGGACGTGCAGGAGAGGCTGTCTGTGGCCCGTAAAATATCTGGACGTTTCTGGCATTCTGCAACAGCATGTTGGAGATTGCAGCAGCTACAAGAACAATTTAATTTGCCCTGCAACCAAATAAAGCAAGAGATGGTAACAAGGTGTAATTCCACCCTGTATATGCTTCTGAGGATGAAGGAACACCGAAAAGCCATCCACGCTTACTCCACAAGCAATGACATTGGGAAAGGAGTTGGGATGTATTTTACTCAAGCGCAGTGGAGGATACTTTCCGTGTTGTGCAAGGTGCTGAAACTATTCGAAGTAGTCACCTGGGAAGTGAGTTCAGACACTGCTAGCTAGCTTGAGCCAAGTGATTCCCTTAATTAGACTTTTGGAAAAGCAGCTTGAGAAACTGAAGGAGGAGCTGAAACAAAGCAGTTACGCTAAGTATGTTGAACTTGTAGATCAAGTACTTTATTCGCTTCACCAGGATCCAATAGTTATCAAAATCTTGAAATTGGATCACTACATTTTGGCAACTGTGCTTGATCCTAGATTTAAGAGCTATGTCTTCTTTGTTTCCAACTGACCCAGATCTCAAGAGATGCAAGGAGCTCCTGGTGAGCAAGATGACAGCTCAAGTGTTACGTGATAGGTCGGTGTCTCCTCCTTCAGTTTCTCACTCAACTGCTGCTTGGAAAGAACTTAGCTTTCCCAAGAGACCTAGGGATGATGCAAATGACTCTGCACACCATTTTGACATCTGGTTTGGTCTAAAAGAATTGACCAAAAACCGTGACACCTCTGTCGTAACTTCACCAGATCCTACTATCCGCTATCAACATCCAAAGAATGGTGGAGGATTTTTTTTTTTTTAACAGTATAAAGACAACTGTTTTATTAACAAAGAACAATGTTGCTTGCAGAAGTAATGTAAGCATGGATGTCTAAATAGACGTGTAGATTTATTACTCAAACCATCCACTTTGCATCAGTATTGCACAAAGTGTTTGTAATCTGCACTTTAACTAAAAGGTACCTAGCTATATTTTATTTTTTGGGGGATTGGGGTCGAAGCTCAGTGATGACCTTGCTTTTTGCTGTCAATGTCAATGATCTCTTTTCAGTGCATTGTCTTAAACATGTTCCGATATACTCATGTCAGAGTGATCACAGCCAATTTTTGGACACCTGGCAGATTTACCCTTCTGAAGCTTGTTTTCAATCATCCTTTCAATTGCTTCTCACTCGTACATGTGACCACATACTTCGTTTTTCACTGGGTTCACCATCTCAAATTGTGTAATAGGAGTGCTCTGGGTGACGGCGATCTCCTCATCTTCATCTTCTAAATCTTTGTCTGCAGGCTCCGGTGACACACCCATTTGTTTTCTCAGGTTTCTTAGCTGTTCTTTAAACTGGACATATTTATCATCCTGCCTCAGGGCCTCCTTTGTATTATTCTTCTGAAGTGCAGTGTATCTCTCGTGTACATGCTCTCTTAAATCCGGGATCTCATCCAGTGGGTCACGTTTTAATTTAAGTACAGTCTCCTCAGCTGCATCTATATATTGGTTTAAATCTCTGTTCAGTGCAGCGTATTCCAACATGACGGATTCCACACTGCCCACATGTTCCGTGTCATAGTCTGTCTGAAACAGATGTAATGCCTCTACAGTTGTAATATTGATTCCTGTGTCTACATAAGTTTGGCACTTCTTCAGGGATGAGAGGGAGGAGAAGGAAATTAAACATGCAGCACAAGCAGACATGATTTAATAGTGTAGAGTTTATTGACAGCACAGTTGGGCTTAAGGCAGCTAAGCTATCGGTAGCTTGTTTTGTGGGGACCCAAACTAATCAAGCACTTCAGCCACAAAAGTGGCACTCCTTGTCGCTGGAGTGCTTGCTTTCTTAAACTTTACTTGTTCTTTTCAGTATCTTACATAAGGGTGGGTGTGAGGGCCCAAGGACAATTCCATCTTGTGCAGCACGGTGGCTAAGTGGTTAGCACTTCTGCCTCACAGCGCTGGGGTCATGAGTTCAATTCCCGACCATGGCCTTATCTGTGTGGAGTTTGTATGTTCTCCCTGTGTTTGCGTGGGTTTCCTCCCACACTCCAAAAACATACTGGTAGGTTAATTGGCTGCTATCAAAATTGACCCTAGTCTCTCTGTCTGTCTGTGTGTGTGTGTTAGGGAATTTAGACTGTAAGCTCCAATGGGGCAGGGACTGATGTGGTGAGTTCTCTGTATAGCGCTTCGGAATTAGTGGCGCTATATAAATGGTGATGATGATGATGATCTTGCAGCACTTTTCTTTTCTGCCACTGCTGTGTGGCAATGTTTCCTAGATGAGATGTGCTATGCACTGCCGTGTGTTTGTAACGTTCCTCTGTCACTTAGCATCCACCCAGCTCGCTGCAGTCTTTGTCTGAAAGTAGATGAAAATAATATTGTCACCTGTGAGGTGGTCAAAATTGTCTTGAAATGACTGGAAATTAATGTTATTGAGCTTAATAATAATGTAGGAATAAAAAATAGCAAAATTATGTGATTTTAGCATGTTTTAGCTATTGTTAGCTAAAAAATACAGATCCAAAACCAACTGAAACACACAAGGGCGGTTTGCCAAATCCAAAATCCAGCTCCAAAACCAAAACAAAGTGGTCAGTGAACATCTCTAGTACTAATATGCATCTAGACATATAGAATACACATCTATAGCAAACACAAAAAAATGTGTTCTATAAAAAAAAAAGTTTTATAATTATCTAGGCAGACAAATGTTATATACATATTTTTGCATTTTTATGAGTATGTATTGAGTGTACAATAAAAGGACAATTGGTTGTAATTATGGAGGCAGATGTAAGCAATGCACATATAGATAAAACGTTTGTTTTTTTATAACACTACTCTGACAAAAGGTTTATAATTAAACTAGCAGACATATGCTGTACGCATAAATCCAATAGACACCTGTTATTACTTTACCGCTAGAAGCACCTAATTACCAAATGAGTGACGTGCGGAGACCGCACCACGTGTGACAGGCACAGGCATAAGAAATTAACATACACAGGCCCCAAATGAGTCGCAGCTCAAGGAACTATCGGCAGTTGCTCGTGGATCAATCTGAAACTTGTATGCACTACACGATTGTTAGGTGATTGGCCGGAAAATATTAAACAGTACGACCAGCCAAATGAACCGACAGGCGACACTTTGGAATGATTTTTGACCATCGTGTCACTATACACACTAACCCGACTTCTGACCTAATTGTCGTATGACAGCTGATTTGTCCGATTATTGGGCGAAAATACTCCAGTGTGTACCTAGCCTAACTGAAGCACTATACAAATGTTATAATTGTTCCTATTGATACAAAAAATAGCAGGACTATCTGACTGATATTCTGATTTAACTATTCAAATTGGCAATGAAGATCTTATACATCGAATTTTTGCTAGGAAAAGGTGGTATCATTACGATAAGCTAATCATTTATAATCACTATATATTTATGTGTGAATATGATTGAGAAAGCTTTGCCATATAACCACCGGCTAAGAATAAATATGAGTTCAAAGGAAATCATATAGCTGCGAGCTTACTGAAATAAATGAAAGCTTTCTCATTGATAACTTGCGGTGATTATATAGAGAATATACAATCAAGATATTTAAATGCTTTATGTAAAATGAAACAATAAATCTCAATCCAATTATATAGAATAAAATAATTAGATCTCTTATTCCCACAATTAACATATCAAAACGGCTGGATCCTGATAAGTTAAACATGGTTATGCCTATACTCAATCATAATTTTTCAGGAAAATACAGATTGGTCACTATGCATTTAAAACCCCCGCTCTTGAACAGTTTGCCTGGAAAAAGCAAATCCAGAGAAAAAGCTGACGCGCGTTTGCTGGCTATGTTTCAGGTCTAATAAACAAATTATTTCTCTCTAATAATACAGATCGGAAATGTGAGATTATTAATACTAATAATTTACAATTTAGCAGTATTCATATGCCCAAACCCACAGCATTAGTTTATGAGCAGTCATTTAGCAACTCATCCCCTCCACTAATACTTAGACAGAGCTGTTAATGGACATACGATTATTTTTCTCTGCATCTCAGGGAGAGCAGATTAAGGGAAAAATTTTCTCGGTTTACATTATATAATTATTAAAGAGATGCAATCTAAGAAGGATTTTATTATGCCTGAAATTATATTTTACTAATGCTCTGGTGAAAGGGAGGTTATAACCTGTCTACTCAGAATATAACGAATACATTACTATATGTGAAAGGTACATACCAGTAAATAGTGGCTGAATAACTATTGGTAACACAATTTACTTCCTCAATTCAGATAAATAGAGGGTTTGATTAATCAAGAGACTGAGAAGCATACACAGCAATATTAAATCACTTTATTCACATAATTGCTCTATTTTTTCGCCTTTTAATTTCCAGCATAATTTTAATATTCTTGTAATAAAAGTAAAATTTTAAAGCGAAGTAAGGGAATTCATATGCAGTATTGATAATCTCAATATTGGAACTGTATATGTGCCGTTCATAGCCAGCATCTGGGTTTTTCTGTTATTTGTCTGTATTTTGGCTGGTAGGCAGCACCTCAGATTATTCCACGATTGAATATTGTTAATATTACTTATAAACAAAACGATAAGAAATTATTAAACCAACTGAACCAATTATATTAAGGAGTAACAGTTTCTACAGCCTACAGTAGTGCGCCATTAATTTTCTCTACACTTTTCCATATTAACCAATGTCCACATATAGGACTTCAAGGTTGACATCCACTCTCACCATCAGAAAAATGCTGAAGAATCCTTTATAGTTGTAGTATTAGGATCCACTGTTTGAGTGCAATGTGGCACAATGCCGCATGTCAGCAATCTGATAGAAGACAGCCAGAAAATCACATTTCTACCCACACATCTAACCACAGTCAGACCAACACAGGACAATGGTAAAGCCACCCAGCTACCAGGGGATCAAACTGACAGGAGGGGGAAAAACAGGACCCGTGATGTGACGCACTTACTAGAAAATAGTCTGCGACCTACTTAATGTCAAAGGAACCAGTTGAATTTGACCTGCTTCATGCATCACCTACAAAAAAATGAGAATGGAGAAATGCAAATGGAGATGGAACGTTTGATTTATGACATAATTTGTAGGGCACAGAGGGAGGACAGTATATTGACACAAAACCCCAACTCACAGGTGGAAGGACATTTCGCGCTGGCCCAGTCTTATACATTTCGCTCACTACCACGCCACAGGCAACATCCCGTCATGGGAAGCCAAGCCATTACCCCTCCTGCCTACAGGAACTCAACACCTATGGGAAGCGCAAGTATGCTACAGTACACAGGGAGTCCATCACCATTGGAAAACTGAACATTTACATTACGAACAGCTGTGACAATCTTTTTTTTTTTTTTTTCTTTTTTATAATAATCATTTTTTTTAAAGTTTTTTTTGCTTTCCCTTCTTCAGCCCACCTCTGGTCTGCACACCAGAGATGGGTCTCATACCGCTTCTGCCTTTAGACCCAAAGCAGAGCTTTCACTATATGCTGGCATACAGTGGAAGCGCATGTTTGCCCTCAATTCTCATAAATATTCGTTTAGTTTTCTCATCGTCAACCCATCTCTGCATATCACTGATGCAGATGATTAGTATAAGATTCATCCATATCCCGACAGCATATAGAACCAAAGCAGTGCTTATACATATCTACTGTATTTTGTACTGTATATTTGGTTTGTGTAGTTTTTAATATGTTGATAAATTTGGTTTTTATTTTAATTAAAAAAAATCTTTAACTGGTCTCGGTGTAGTAGAATGGCATCTCTATCTCCCGCACCCCAGATACTCATACCTCTTTGGTTGAATCCAGCTTTCACACCAGGCCTATCAGGTCCTATGTGCGCAAAATGGGCAGGGAAAGGTAAATTACTACGGCTAAACCACATTACAAAGGACCCTAACGTTTCCTCAGTTCTCTGAATAGTCTGAGCGGTGCAGGTTCACGATGGGACAGTTCCACCAATACTTGCAAATCAGACACTATCACCAACAGGTCAAGGCCCAGTTGTCTGCCAGACCCCCCACTGTGTTTGAGAACTTATGCCCATCAGGACCATCCTCAAAAGGTCTAATCTCAACGCTATACAATGCCCTACTTCCTACCTCCACTGACACCAAGGATCGTTTTCAGACTCAGTGGGAGGCAGATTTGGGAGCACCCCTAGATCCAGAAGAATGGTGGGACATGAGTGGACAGCACATTGTTCCATAAATGTCTGCATCAAAGAAAATGCCAATAAATTGCTACATAGATGGTACTATGTCCCCTCTAGGCTCTATATTATATATCCTCAAACAAGTCCAACATGATGGAGAGACTGTGGCCACACTGGCACCTTCATGCACACTTGGTGGGACTGTCCCAAATTGAGCCCGTTCTGGACGGAGGTTCTCGCACTAGCAACAGCTATCCTCGATACTCCTGTACCCTCCGATCCTAAGCACGTATTACTGCCTCTACCTCTCCCAGACCTTCCAACACACACCCATAAGCTTCTTCGGCATATAATCATTGCAGCTACCTGCCAAATAGCTGCCCACTGGAAGAACCCCACACCTCCAACGCTCCAAATGGTCTGTGGTCGAGTTTGGCAAACCTATCGGATGGAATACATCACCAGCGAGCTTAGGGGCTCCTCCGTGTCCTTCAACAAAATCTGGTCTCCATAGGCTTCATATTGTAATCAACCCCTGTTTCAATTCTAGTCGTATTCGATTTGCTACTGGAAATCCCAGACCGAATTATCACCTTCTGCTAAAATCTTAAAAGCGTAAATTCCCCCTCCCCCCCCCTTAACCGTAACCTACCCAATCTGCTCTTTCCCCTCCCCCCATTTTGCCCTATACCATCCCCTTACTCCCCTTTCTTTATCTTTTTCCTTTTATTTGTATAACTTAAAATAACATCTTCATGGTACCATGCTCATATGAAGCTGAATTTGTTTTGTAAAAGCACTGTGAGAGAGTGTTACACACACTGTTAAATTTGTATGTGCATTTATCATCTCACTAATGTACCTTTCAAGAGTTTTATATTTTGTAATGCTGTTCAAGATTAGATGTTATTAATATAACGTATTTAAAAAAAAAAAAATCTATAAAGTCAGTCTATTTCTTTTACCTATCTTCATTTATTGTCCACGCAGAACTTGTACGATAGCCTCATAGGTCTTAGGTATGAGACCCAGAGCTTGCGGTGAAATTGCTGTGCTGTATTTCAGATCAGCCAGTATGCTTCCTGTGACCAAAAAGCTTAGGGTAGCAAACTGTTGAAGTCGAATAATTGGATGAAGTCGTTTCAATTACTAAATAACGATTGTAATGGTTTTCCGTGTGATTGGTACGCTGTGGCATAAAAGGGTTAATTATGCAATTGCAAATACACTTACACTCACTTCTACATCTGTAAATAGTTCACTTTTAATAAAGTTCCAACTCAAATCAGTTTAGTAGTAAGACTTAAAGGTTATTTAAACAAAGATAAATTTACATTAAAGGTATTTATGGTTCAAGTCCTAAGAAATGTATTGTGTTTAGTCCTATATTAATGTACATTTTACCAGCAGGAATCCGGTACCCTTGGAGAAGCGATCGCTAGTTATGATTAGTATAAGATTCATACTCTGAAATACTTTGTTAAAAGGGTTAGTTTAAACCAGTTTTATTTGGTTCCCTCAAGCCAGACATGTTCACAGCTGTTGAAGTGAGTTGCCCCCACCTTTGGACAGAGTACTCCTTTGAACTAACCTATGACCAGCATTCTACTGGAACTTCATAATCCCTTGACCATTGAAGAAAAACCTTAGTTTTATCTTTATGTACATTGTAACATCATCACTGTTTGTTTTTTTTGTTAACCAAAATGTATGTAAACGAGCCCCTGGTACTAAAACAGCCTCTTTGACTGCAGACTTCAAGACTGAAGCTGTACCTGGATCCAGGGGTGCTTGTGTAATGTATATGTTGTACTTTCTTGTATTTTATCATAGTTTGCTGTGATTCTGCTACATTTTGCTATTAAATATCTTTGTGCGTTGGAACCACATTAATTGCATCGGACAATATGTATTGGTAGCGATAAAACAGACATGGCAAACCAGTCTCTGCTCTATAAATATGGATCCCCTTAAATGGGTGTCCTCTTTCTGGATGAGTGGGGTGACAAGCTGGAGAAGCTCCTGGAATGTGGGGGTCATTCATCTTCAGGAATTTCCTGAAGTCATCTGGGTTGTTGTCCCGTATCTCCTGTAGCAGGGGCATATGTGAAAAAGAGTCTCTCCTCTGGAACCACGCTTTGGTCCACAAAGTCCGATTCTTTTTCTTCTTTCACTCCAGGTCTATGCTTGCAGTGTTCTTGCCATAGCAAAAAGCAAAAAACTATGAACTTTCTGTTTATGTATTGTGGCCATTATATTAAAATATATTGTAGTAAATGTGCAGTTGCGAACAGAGTTAGCAAACGATGATGATGTATTTTCTTTTCCGGAATCTTTGTTGTGTTGTGTGCACTGAGGTCCAGCCTATTATTTTAATTTGTATAGCCTATTACTGCTAGGAGCTCATATATCTGCACAGTGTGTATGGAGTTACAATCTTTTGTGACAATGTTACGACAGATAAAATCACAGCCCGGTCGCCAAGTTCTGCAAAAATCATTTAAAACATGTAAAGTATATACACGTGAATCGGCAGACTGATCAGACCTTCAGTTGTTGGTACAATTGTAGTAGATAACACATTTGTCAGAAATTTATGTAGTGTGTGCCCAGCCTTTTAAAGAAATGTTAGAAACACCAGTTATTTTTTTATTTGGATAAAAAGCATCTTAGAAATAATCTAATTAAGAACACAAAAGACAAGGACAATCATTTACAAATTAGAATTTAAGAAATGTTGAGCCTGGTGGACCTGTTCTGATTTCAGCCTTAATGACTATGCAACTAAATATTTGTAGATGCTAAAAATTAATAGCCCAGAGAAAATAAGTTTATTTTTTTATGTTTTTGGGAAATTTTGTGAGCATTGTGTTCAGCCAGTTTTGAGAGAGCAGTTTAAAAAACAGAAGGGAAGTTGTTTAAAGGGCATGGGGTTCTGTGGAATTGTGTCTTTTACACAGGTTCCTTAGAAAGGTGACATGGCTTCTAACGTTTGGTGGTCCGCCTTGTTTTCCTAGTTACCACAGAATCAGTGTGGCTAGGAAGAGCCCCAGTGCTTTGCAGTGGCGGTGCTGGTTGTAGTTTTTATAGATGTTCACCTTGTTCAAGTACCATTCAGCCCAGCACCGATCAGTCAGAGTGGTGGATACTGTGATTGTTGTGTACCAGTGTAGTGGGTCACTCCAAAATCATTGTAGTCAGCATAGGTGTCTAGTAAGAGCACTTACATCTTTTTAGTGCTGGTAGATGCCTTTTTAGTGACGATAAAAAGTATATATTTTATTATCATATGGATCTTACAAGGCTGCCATTTCCTGGGATAAACAGAAGATAACCTGATTTACCCACCCATAGGTTAAAATTAAAATAAATCACAAAAAATAAAATATATACTTGTCCAGCACTTAATGGTTATTGATTAATTACTTAACCACTTCAAGGCTGGGGCAGCACGGTGGCTTAGTAGTTAGCACTTCTGCGCCTCAGCATTGGGCTCATGAGTTTGCTTGGGTTTCCTTGGGGTGCCCGGTTCCTGGTTTCCTCCCACGCTCCAAAAACTTACTAGTAGGTTAATTGACGGCTATCAAATTGAACCCAGTGTGTGTATGTGTGTGTATGTATGATAGGGATTTTAGACTGTAAGCTCCAAAGGACAGGGACTGATGTAAGTGAGTTCTCTGTACAGTGCTGCGGAACTAGTGGCGCTATATAAATAAATTGTTGATGAAGGCACACTTATTTCCATATTTACTACAACTAAATCCAGCGAAAAGCAACCATTTCAACTATTTCAGTTGAAACGAGTATGTAAAGAAGCCCTTCTTGTAACAGTCGTTTACAAAGCTATACAATTAAACTTTGGCATTTAAATAAGGAGGACACTTCACTAAAACAATTAGAATGTGAATTGTTGGGACCCTAGCCACATTTTTATATGGGGCTCTTTGATGCACTGTTTTGCCCTAGTCTACCTGTTAGTGGAAATTCTGTCTCAGCCTCAACATGTTCTAAAATCCTAGTTAAGAATGCATTGAATTGAAGGCCTGCCCCATAGTGATGGGAAATCTAGTTCATTTTGAAGATTTAGTTCATTCTGATCTAGTTCACACAAAAGATTAGTTCAAAAGATTAGTTCATTTCACTCATTTGACTCAGTAGTTCGTTTCACTCAGTAGTTCATTTCACTCATTTGACTCAGTAGTTCATTTCACTCATTTGACTCAGTAGTTCATTTAGTTCATTTAGCTCAGTTAGTTCAGTTAGATCACTAGCTCTGGAACACTGCTTAGAGAAGTGATTGGAGACATAGATCTAGTCTATTACACATACTGTAGGCATATATACTACTACCTCATTAGATGAGTTATAGTCCTGTTAAAATTATCAGATAAGAAACCACATAACAAGGACTCTAACGTTCCCTCAGTTCTCAGAATTGACTGAGCGGTGTGGGTTCACGATGGAACAGTTCCACCAATACTTACAAATCAGACATTATCATCAGCAGGTCAGGGCTCAGTTGTCTGGCAGACCCCCCACTGTGTTTGAGAATTTATGCCTATCTGGACCATCCTCAAAATGTCTAATCTCAACGCTATACAATGCCTTACTTCCCACTTCCACGGAGACCAAGGACCATTTTCAGACTCAGTGGGAGGCAGATTTGGGAGCATCCCTAGATCCAGAAGAATGGTCGGACATCTATGAGTGGACAGCTCGTTGCTCTATAAATGTCCGTACCAAAGAAAACGCCATTAAATTGCTGCATAGATGGTATTATGTTCACTCTAGGCTTCACATCATATACCCTCAAACAAGTCCAACATGTTGGAGAGACTGTGGCCATACAGGCACCTTCATACACACATGGTGGGACTGTCCCAAACTGAGCCCGTTCTGGACAGAAGTTCTCGCATTGGCAACGGCTGTCCTCGATACTCCTGTGCCCTCCGATCCTAAGCACGTATTATTGCCTCTACCTCTCCCAGACCTCCCACCACACACCCATAAGCTTCTTTGGCATATAATCATTGCAGCTACCTGTCAAATAGCTGCCCACTGGAAGAACTCCGTTCCTCCAACGCTCCAAATGGTCTGTGGTCGGATCTGGCACATTTATCAGATTGAACACATCACCAGTGTGCTTAGGGGCTCCTCCGTGTCCTTCAACAAGGTCTGGTCTCCTTGGGCCTTGTATGCAACCAACCTCTGCTCCAATTTTAGTCAAACCCTATCCATTACTAGAAATACTAGATTGAACTATTATCTCCTGCTAAAAATATAAAGGCGTGAATTCCTCCTTCCTTCCCCTAACCGTCCCAATCTGTTCTCTCTCCTTCCTGTCAGGATCTGCCTGCAAGCCCCTTGCAGTACATACTGCTTTGCTTGTCAGCTCCTGCCTTTTGACTTTATTAGTGTGTATTTGCAGCAGTACCTCTGATCACCAGAGGTGCTGCTATCTTGCCTTTCATGTTTGCATTTGGGGTTAACACTTTCTCCAATTATCCCATGCACCTGGGTGTGTTTTCCTTTCCCTTATATATACCTGTTCCTCCCAGCAGTCATTGCTGGTTATTGTTGTCCCATCCTGTTGTCACATCCTGAGGTTATTCTCTGTGGTCACTTCCTCCTGTTTGTGCTCCTGGATTTATGCTGCTGGAGATCTATTTCAACATACAACCTGCTGACCTGTTCCTTATGTGAACCTGGGACTTATCTGTGCATTTCCCTGTGCATGCTGCCTGGAATATTTCCTCACCTCCCATTTACCTGCAACTGCTGTATATCTGGTAAATTCTGCAAGCTATTATGTCATCAACTATTCATACTCTCCAGCAATAAACATTGTTTGTTTTTTCACCTATCCATGGCTCCTTAGCCGTATTTCTACATTGATCCGTGACACTTCCCCCTTTTTGCCTTGTCACTCCCCCTTACCCCCTTCTTCTTCCTCTTTTCCCCCTTATTTGTATAATTTTAAACAAAATAAAATTTTCATGGTACCATGTTCATATGAAGCTGAACTTGTTTTGTAAAAGCTATGTGAAAAAATGCTATACACACTTTTAAATTTGTATGTGCATTTGTCATCTTACTATTGTACCTTTCAAGAGTTTTATATTTTGTAATGCTGTTCAAGATAAGATGTTACTAATAAAAAAAAAATTATCAGATAAGTTTAATATGTCAGATCATTTTTAATATTTTAAAAAGGACAATCACTTATACAAAAACTAGTAGTGACATGTTGAGCTTTGCAAAGTCAATTACATTTTCATTATTATTTTTTATTTCCATAATATGCAAATGAAAAAGACCCAAATTCAGAGTATTATAAAGTGTCACTTTTTTGCTATTAAAATTGAGATCAGTGCAATCAGGATATAGGGGAGATCTATCAAACCTTAGGGGGGAATTTTTACAGCTGTAAAAAGACCCAAAATAGGCATCACGTCACTGGGGTTGGGGCCAATTCACAAAGCCCCGCCCCCTACACACATACCCCGCTCCAGGAACTCCCAGACGTAACCAACAAAATGTTGGCAATTATGACTAATCAGCTTCTGTCATTTATCTAACAGAGTCTATAAAATGGCAGAAAATGATTGCTATGGGCAACGTTTCCACTTTATCTCTCTTGAAGGTTTAATACATCTCTCCTGTATATATGGTGCAATAAACAGAACTACAGTATATAGCATGCAGCACTCAGCAGTGCAGTGTGTCTTGAGCTGACAGGGAAGGGAATGTTTCCTGTGACTCATGAGCTAAATGATCTTAATGATTGAAATGATTCGGAGAGTGAAATGATTCGGAGACTCATATGAGTAAGAGAGTGAAATGAACTATTGAACTCCTGAGCGAAGAGAATGACTTATGGCTCATAGTCAGTGATCAGCTCCAGAGTCTCACACAATGTCTGAGCACAGCAGTGCCACCTTTGGTAGTTTAGAGGTACTGTCTCATGAGTATTAAATGAGAGAGCTGAATAGAAACAAAAGAGCCAGTGTGAATGAGACAGTGAGTGAGGCTGCTGGAGCTGCTCTGCTTTATCTCTAACTCCTCCCACTTGTTTTAGTTCCTGGTGAACTAATCTTTACCAGAGCTGTGAACTAAATGATTTAGTTCACTTTGAAGATTAGTTCATTTGAACTAATCATTCGTGAACTACCCATCACTACTGCCCCATAAATAGCCTTTCCAAGAAGTATTGCATGCCTCCTAACTCTGTTTTTTCTTAAATCAGGGGATGTCAGCATAGGGAGGAGGCACGTTCCTTAGGGGGGATGAACCATGCCATGATGAGGACATGCTTAGTGCTAGCTGTCTCTTACTACCCCCTAACCATCAGGCCCTCCTTTCCAAACACCCATTCAGTGCTGCAAAGCATTAGTTCATCATTACTTTGCTGTGCATTGCATAAACTAGTAAAATCTCCTAACTCTTTGTTTTGTTTTAGTATGGCTGTCTGTAAAGCACTTAATATGCTAAGCACAAAATATTATCATGTATAACTGAGCCCCAACAAGAGTGAAAATGGATATACATATGTATAATTGGAACTTCCAAGAAGTCTGTTATATTGAGTAGGCGTGGGTAATTTCCATTCCATTTCATTAGAAAACTATATTTCTTGCTGTCTATAAGAAGGCACAATATTATTATAAAATTGTTCTATACAACTCTATATTGACAGTTCTGCAAACATCAAGAACCCGAGACTTTAAAAGATCTTTATACTCAGGATGATAATCATCAAGAGCTTGGAAACTTTCATGTGCGCTCCAGTTATTACACAGAAAAGGTATGATATATTTGTTATTTTATCATTTCATTTAAAATAATTATATAGCTTCTTCTCTGTGAACATGGCTTACTACTAATCATATGTTGCTTCATAAGGTCTGCAGGTGTTATTTTATTTTATAGGGAATTCTCAATTTATTATTGCAGGGGAGTAGGGAAATTGGAAATTTTAGGAGCCAGTAAATTTGGGGAAATGCAAATTTCTTGCTATGAAAGTTTAAGTAAAAAATGTATAGGTCTTCACGTCACCATTTTTATATAGTAAGCTATTAACAGTGAATATATACTCAGTCTTATAATATCAAATCCACAATCTCACATATATTTTTTTCTTTAAATAGCAAGTTAAGTACCTTTTAATCATGCATTTTTCTTAGCAATCCTCCTGCAAATCATCATCTTTCCAAAAGCTCTGTAGTTGGCATTGAAAAATGGCTTCTAGATGTAGACACAGTCAGTCTGCTACACAGACACAGGCTCACATTTCTCAGCATTTAATGTGATGGCAGATGGGGGGGGAGGGGGGTAGGAGAATGTCATAAACAGAGCTCAGAGGTGTGCTCTCTACAATATGTGACTGTTGTTACTATGGTAGTCCAGAATCATAAATCATAAAGGGCAGCCTAAAAAATGAAAAACAGAAAATGGTAAATACTACCAATTAACAATTCCTTAGTTCCACAGTGATTTTAGCTATGATAAGTGCCCTCTGCAGGCTTCATGCACACTCTTATTGTCTGCTTATGTAAAGTGGCATTTTATTGTCTTTTATATTGCATGATACACAACTATAATACAGTGCTTTTTGTTGATTTGTGCAAGTGATGAGGTAAGCATCCTTTTAGTTGTAATCTCAAACAGTTTTTTGTATGCATATCTATTGGGCAGAAACCTATTAAAGTAGGGAAAACAAGTGTGTTTATGTGTAATCCACTTGTGACAACAGTTGGTGTGATAACTGACAGAAGTTATCCAAGTAATGGAATTGTAATTTACAATCCTGCACTTGCAATTCGAACTGTATTTTTAATCAAGACCACTCACTGGCTCTGGGAAAATGGCAGGACACCTAGTAAGAACCGGCAAGCTTTTGTCTTGGGTGCCACTTCAAATAATATAGTAGTCCTTTATATGTTTACATTGAGAAGCATTTATGAGAAGAAAAAACAGAGTAAGCAATGTTTTGTTTTGTCACTACAGTCATACAACTGATATGTACAACACTGACTAAAGCACCTAAGAAGAATAACTTTTTCTCATTGCCAGCCCTCCTCTATAAAAATCGGAGCTTGCTCTGTGAGGGATCTCTTCTTGCCCACATTTGTAGGCTTATCATTGATGAGAATTTGCTAATGCAATTATGGGCCAAAGACCAAAAATAATAATTATTATTTAATAATAATTTAATTATAATCTAATTAAAAAGGCAATACTTTTAAAGGTTTATTAATGGTTGCATAATCCCTTGAATGTGCCTACTCACATAGTTTGTGGACATAAGTTTGATTATGTTATTCCCTCTGCATGGGTAATGATTTATCATCAAGCAAATATACTATCAAAATTTATTAATACAGCATACAGCACACAAGATAAAATGTCTAATGGTGTGTCACTAAATGAAGACACAGTAGTCAGCGCTGACTTTACCCTATAATATTACTATAATCCCTAATGAGAACAGATGGATGTAAGTGTTTCTCGACTCTCAGACTAAATACAGGTAGGTCCAGTTTCCTGCAAAGTCTGTACAATATCAGCAGTTTGGACTGAATCCTGAACACATGAGGATGTCATCACCTAAAGAGATATATAATGGAAGTACGTGTGGAACCAAAAAGGAATCTAAAAAGTCCATATATGAGTGAATGCATGCATGATTCATAAAAACTACATGTAAAAAATAAAATAAAAATTGAAGCATAGAGATATCCAACATATGGTCACAGCTCCGTTTCAGATTTGAGAGACGCCCAAACAAAGGAAAACTGATAGTCCCATACAGCATCAATGTAGAAGAAAGCTTCACCTATATTGAGGCAAAGCTATCATAGGGTCCTCCTTTGTAAACATATGCTCGTTTGTAGAGCTCTTTCCGAGGTAATAATAGCGGAATGTATCCACAAAACGGTTCTTACCGCGTCCTGAAGCCTTCAGACAATAAGTGGGAGTGTGGCTTACCTGACCCGAATCATTGGTACGAGGTGTGATCGTAACGCCAAGACGTGCTTCCGTTTGTAAAAGCCCGCACCTTGATAGTCCGGGAACTGATGCTCAGTAGTATTTGTTACACTAATACGGCGTATGTTGAAATCAGGGAAGGGGGTCGTCTTTGCCTTGAACACCTCTCACTCTTCACACAGCGCTGTCTCGAAAAGGTATACGGTAAGCTTATGGTTGCTGACGCGTTTGGTCCTATACACTTAGGACTTTCTCAAAGCTGATCCTCCCACAACTCTGACTCCTATTTAAAGAACATTTGGGTGTAGCTGTCCAGCCAGGAGTTAGTGTCTTAAAGTGAACCGTTCCACTTTCCTCAGTTTGCGACAAATTGAAATAAAATAGTAAATGTTCCAAAATGCATATTTATATATTTCTCTCTGTATGCATTCACTAAAAACTCAGATGTATATAGACACATATCTACTTGAACCATTTTAGCTACTTGTAAACGACATTCTGTATTGTGTTTCAATGTATAAAGCTGGTTCCTCTAATGTTACAATTGGACATACATCTACGTAAAAACAGCCCCTAAAATAATACTAGATAACCCATTATTAATTTTTCTGGTGCACTTTTCTCAAGATTATGAATAAAAATTAATATAAAATATTATACAAAATCGGATGAGTACGGCATATACAATTTCTCCTATATGAACATAGCACACAGGTCTCTTATCAATTTCGTAGGTTATATATGTCACTATGAATTAACCTCATCGTGGCGCCCTTAACATTCAATTCCCTATCTACACCTCCATAGAAATGGAGGATGGAGGGGAACGAGAGACCAAAGGATGGATGGTAACACGAATATGTTCTTTAAATAGGAGTCAGAGTTGTAGGAGGATCAGCTTTGAGAAAGTCCTAAGTGTATAGGACGAAACGCATCAGCAAGCAGAAGCTTACCGTATACCTTTTCGAAACACAGCGCTGTGTGAAGAGTGAGAGGTGTTCAAGGCAAAGACGACCCCCTTCCCTGATTTCAGCATACGCTGTATTAGTGGAATATACGGCGGAAGGCTTCAGGACGCGGTAAGAACCGTTTTGTGGATACATTCCGCTATTATTACCTCGGAAAGAGCTCTACAAACGAGCATATGTTTACAAAGGAGGACCCTATGATAGCTTTGCCTCAATATAGGTGAAGCTTTCTTCTACATTGATGCTGTATGGGACTATCAGTTTTCCTTTGTTTGGGCATCTCTCAAATCTGAAACGGAGCTGTGACCATATGTTGGATATCTCTATGCTTCAATTTTATTTTTATTTTATTTTTTATATGTAGTTTTTATGAATCATGCATGCATTCACTCATATATGGACTTTTTAGATTCCTTTTTGGTTCCACATGTACTTCCATCATATATCTCTTTAGGTGGTGACATCCTCATGTGTTCAGGATTCAGGCCAAACTGTTGATATTGTACAGACTTTGCAGGAAACTGGACCTACCTGTATTTAGTCTGAGAGTCGAGAAACACTTACATCCATCTGTTCTCATTAGGGATTATAGTAATATTATAGGGTAAAGTCAGTGCTGACTACTGTCTTCATTTAGTGACACACCATTAGACATTTTATCTTGTGTGCTGTATGCTGTATTAATAAATTTTTATAGTATATTTGCTTGATGATAAATCATTACCCATGCAGAGGGAATAATTATAACCAATTTTATAGGTGTCCCAGCGCTTGACATATTATATACTTTTGGTTGGATAACGGTCTGGTGAATCGTGGTTCAAGCTGCAGGGGTACCTATGTATTATTCTCTATTTAGAGAATAGAGTTGCGGATTTTAGCGCCGGGGTTGTCCCCTAGGGGATTGTGTGCTTTTTATAAGTTTGATTATGTTCATGACAGTGTAACCCTTGATTTAGATCACAAGCCACAAATACATAATTTTTGCTTGTAGATTTAAGATGAGGTTAAGCACAACAGCTTGCTGAACAGCAGTAATGAAGACCAGTTACTCTCTACTGCAATCAGGGCAACAAATGCTGAGTCTGAGGCTTTATATGAAGTTCCATCTGCTGTCTCACGTGCATGACACACCTGCAAAATAAAATAGATTTTTGATCTCTCATTCACACTGATCAATGTCACAAGAAGTTTACTATCAGTGCTACCAGCATCATTTCTCTGTTGTAGCCCAATACCTGATGAGGACAAGGATGTTGCTGTGGCTAATGTAAGATGCAGAAAGCATATGTTTAGCATGGAATTGTTTTGGTGGGCTGTAAAGGAGGGCTAATGCACTATTCCTGTTGTCTGCTGTGTATGTCCACCATTATCATAGGGTATATTTTAGTGGTTACAGCAGTAGAACCTAGAGTGCTCCATTTAAAATGTTGTTTTTTGTAATGATGTCCAAGAGCAATCTATAATAACAATATGCCTGAGAATAGCTCCACATACACGAGTTTGAAATATGAACTAAATTGGTCACCTTTAGTGTCTCGTTCAAAGGAAGATTAAAGTATAGTAGTAAATGCTTCTCTTAGTTTCTGAACCCTACACTCTCTCACATATACAGGAGAAGTTGCTGAATACAGTTTGGGTGTTCTTCAGTAGAATAGGATATGTGTGAAAAATGCATCACTAGTCTTAGATGGCCTTTTACCACAGTTATTTAGTAGAAATGTGGTTGATCTAGTATAGTCTGTTTGAAAAAGAAAATCAAATCATATGCATATTGTCATTACCTCAGCTACAGTGAATAGATCTAAAACTTAAATGCAAATGGCAATTAGTATGAGCTGTATGAGATCAGTATTTTCAGTAAATCTCTAAATAATTGTATATATTCCTTTGACAAATTAAATAGTATTTAAGAGATCCAATTAGCTCTATAAACTTTTGAGTTGAGTTGACACTGTTGAGCAGAGTGGACTAGTTCTTTAATTGTTATTTTGGCATTAACCTCTTAACCATCAGAAATGTTTACGTTTTCACACGTAAGCTCATGTAATATCTCGGTGCTGGAAGTAGAGATGCTCACTGACCCCCCGGTTTTGGTTTTGGTTTTGGATCTGGATTACCATTGTGTTTTGGTTTTGGTTTTGCAAAACCACCATTGCGTGTTTTGGTTTTGGTTTTGTTTGGTTTTGTTTTGCTATTTTGTTGGAAAATCAATGTTTTTGGGCCTAAAATAACCAAATTTAGTGCTCCACCTGTTTCTTGGATAAGTAATGTACCGTATTTTTCGCTCCATAAGACGCACCTGACTATAAGACGCACCTAGTTTTTAGAGGAGGAAAACATACACTGGCCCCTTCACTCACACAAAATACACTGACCCCCACTCTCACTCACCAACACACACACACTATAGCGTCCAGCACACACACACTATAGCATAACATTTTTGCTGTTTTTGATTGTTTTTCTCACTATCAGGAATTATCTTTATCAAAACAGAACTTTTCTAAGAGTCATTAAGACCTACTCTGATTGAGAGACATCTTTGTATGGACACAGAAAAATGTTCCTAAATTGGCCATAACATTTAAAAATAATTGTAAAGCACATTAAAAATCAATCTGATGTATAATTAAATTACAGTGATCATCTATGCATCAACTAGTCTCTTTAGCTTTTAGCTAAGGAGGAGAAGGAAGGCTGCTATTGATCACTCCAGTACAGCTGTTTAATTCAACTTGCAGACACCACTGTGTATAGTCTAATCATTTAAAAACATTGCCTACCGAGTCTTGCAGTCTCCACCCAACTCTCACGCTTGAAGCAGGCTTCAGACAGGGGTGAGAATGAAGTTGTGCAGCCTCCAAGCCAGAAAGTCAGAAACAGTCCCTGGCTGGGACTGCAGTAAGTTTTCTTGTTTCTGACTTTCTGGCTTGTAGTATTCGCTCCATAAGACGCACACACTTTTTCCCCCACTTTTTTGGGGGGAAAAAGTGCGTCTTATGGAGCGAAAAATACAGTAATTGTAAAGCTAATAAATTCTCAAAAAAACAGTTTAATTCCTGGTAGGTAGGCCTTCATTAATTCTACACACAAACCTGATTGTCTTCCTCTCCATCTATGCATATTGGCAATGCAGCCATCGTCTATGGGTGTATATTACACCCTATACTTATAGTTAAATATGTAAAGAAATGGACAAAGGCAGTTTGGTTTCTGTCTCTATAGGCCCCCCTCCACTTGTAGAAAATACAAAAAAAATCAGCCGATATAGACTGTACAATATTAATTGAAATGGGCAAAGGCAGTTTGGGTTCAGTCTGTGTATGACACCCTACCCATAATGAGAAATTGCCAAAACAGCAACCTTTCAAGATGGTACGTGATATGGAAATGCCCCAAGTCCCTTTCCTCTTTGGGGGTAGATTGCACCCTAGACTTAAAGAGAAAGTTTTAAAAAGATGTTATCATCATTATCTGGAGCTTCATCCTCACCCTCATCAGTGTGTACGTCATCATCACAGACTATCAATTAATCGCCGCTTGAATTCGCCATTAGAGAACAGTCAGTGCTTGGATGTCTTTGATTGTGAAGGCCTTCCTCGTGGAAGATGTAGTTCATTTTTATAAACATCATTTTCTCCACATTTTTGGGAAGTAACCTTCTACGGCGATCACTGACTAAGTTCCCGGCTGTGCTGAACACTCGTTCAGAGTACACACTGGAGGGTGGGCAGCTTAGGTATTGCAAAGCAAGTTTGTACTTGGGTTTCCAAATGGCCTGCTTTTCCTCCCAGTAAGGAAAGGGACTGTCTGACATTTCCATATCAATTACCTCTTGAAAATAATCCTCCACCATCCTTTGCATGTTTATACTCGTATTGGATGGAGTTATGGGCAAGGTGACACATTTGTTTGAAAAATCCTTCAAACCAGCCCAGATGTTAAATTGTTCTGGTCTGCCCCCTGCGTCTTCCCTGCTTCTTTTTGGGAAATTAAATTTTTTACGAGCAGCAGCAGCTTGAGAAAGTGAAGGATGACACGTCGTCAAGCCGAGGCCCAGTTCAGCAGCCAACTTGCTGAGCAATAGCTCTTTGCAAAGTTCACATCTCGCTCATTTACAAGTAAAGACTCAATGTAGGTCTTAAACCTTGGATCAAACAAAGTGGCCAAAACGTACCGATCCGCGTTCAAGATCTTAATAACTCGAGGATCATTGTGAAGCGAATTAAGTACTTGATCGACAAGGCCAACATACTTTGCTGAATTGCTTGCTTTCACCTCCTCATTCAGTTTCTCAAGCTGCTTTTCCAATAGTCTAATTAAAGGAATGACTTGGCTCAAACTAGCAGAGTCTGCACTGACCTCACATGTCACAACTTCAAATGGCTTCAGCACCTTGCACAGCACTGAAAGTATTCCCCACTGTGCCAGAGTGAAATGCATCCCCCTCCTTTCCCAATGTCATGGCTTGTGCAATACGCTTGGATGGCTTTGCGCTGTTCCTCCATCCTCTGAAGCATGTACAGGGTGGAATTCCACCTAGTTACCACCTCTTGCTTAAGTTGGTGGCAGGGCAAGTTAAACTGCTCTTGGAGCTGCTGCAATCTCCTACATGCTGTGGCTGAAATGGCCTGAAATTTTACGGGGCACCGAAAGTATCTCCTGCACCTCACGGTTATTTCGTAGGAAGCTCTGCACCACCAAGTTGATGGTTTTAGCAAAACCGAGAATGTGCTGGAAATCAGCCAGCTGTAATGCTCGCAATATATTGTTGGCGTTATCAGAAATGACATATCCTGGGGAGAGTCCAAGTGGTATAAGCCATATATCAATCACATCTCTTAGTTTGCGTAACCAATTGTCAGCTGTATGCCTGTTAGTGAAGTCGGGGATACAAAGAGTGGCTTGCCTGTGACAAATGTTACGTAGTGGTGTAAATGCTGCTGCTGTTCCTGCTGCTGAAGGTGAATGACCAACCCAGTGGGCTGTCACAGTCTTATAGTCCTTGGTTTGCCCACTTCCACTTGTCCACATATCTGTGGTTAAGTGTACAGTGGGCAGAATGGCATTTTTCAGCGCAATCTCTACATTTGTACACACTTTTTGGTATAGTTGTGGAATAGCTTTACGGGAAAAATGGTGTCGCGATGGAATTCTGTAACGCGGACACAAAACCTCAATTAACTGTGAAAAACCAGCTGCGTTTATTGTGGAGATTGGACGCAGATCTAATACTAACATAGCAGCCATATGGTGTCTGTGATTCGCTTGGCGACTGGGTGACTGCTGTCATATTTGCTTCCCCTAGCAAATGATTGTTTCACAGTTAATTGTTGAAATGTAGGACTGCTTATTTCCTTGGCCTGCCTCTGGCCTGACAATTCACCCCCAGCAGCACCCCCAGCAACAGCAGCAGCAGTGGGACGAACGCTTTCTTCAGAGGAATCAATTATAGTGCAGGAGTCATCCAGCCTTAATAAGTGGGATGCAGGGCTAACTCCGAGCGCTACTGAGGACATTGATGAGGATGGTGTGGTGGGTGTATTTTGTAGCCGTTGGGATGTCGGTGACCGGAAGGTCCTAGCTGATGATGGAGTACTGGTATTTTTTTTGGAAGAACTTTCAGCTTTTCCCAACACTTTGCCATGAACTCTAGTTAAATGGCGTAACATAGACGAGGTTCCAAGATGGTTAAGGTCCCTCCCTCGACTGACTGTGGTTTGACATACACTACAAATGGCTATACAATTGTTGTCTGGATTGGGGTAGAAATAGTTCCACACATAAGAAGTGGATTTTTGTGTTTTATGGCCAGGCATGACAATGACCTTTTTCTTGTCACGTGCCTGAACTGCTGCCACTGGTGCAGGACTTACACAAACAACCTCATTCTCATCAACATCCTCATTAGCGCTCTCGCCGCCTACACAAATCTCCCCCTCATCCTCTTCTATTTCCAAAGTTTCATCCTCAATTTGTGTATCACCGGCTACACTCGGGCTGTTCAGGCACACATCAGCAGAACTGCTGAAATGGCCCCTCTTTATGGGTACACTAACAGAATGCTCACGATTAGACATCCCACTGTTGGATGGACTCTCCACAGGGATTGGTGTCATTTCTGATTCAGAGCAAACATTATCCTCTAATGCCTTACTGTTATCTTGCAGCTCGGCTTTGACGCGTAACAGTAGTTGTGCACCACTTGTAGGCTCGGTAACATTTTTCGATCTCTCTTTGCCACTGCGTGTGTAAAATGGCATGTTGGCAATTTTTTTTAGCGGCAGTTAACTTTTCCTCAATTACACTTCTTTTTCGATTCAACACTGTAAATTTGTATTTGGTGTGTGTTTTTTTGCGTGATTTCAAAAGACTATGTAGTTTGACATCGCCTTTCCCAGATGACGTACTGGGAACACTACCATCAGGACTGGTGACAGAACCTGGTTGCTGATTATGCTCATATGTGGACTGCTTTGAATCTATTATAATGAGGCCAAAGCACTTGTAGTGCTACAAATTGTTTTTTATACTGCTGACAAATCTGACTTTTGACAGCCAGAACAATTCATGCAAAAGAATGGGGAACACCCCAAAAGCACTTGGAGTGCCAGAAATTGCACAAAAACGCTCCTCTATCCTCCTCTTACTGCTGTTACAACTGTATTAAGATAAGAATGGTATTGAATAGAAACAGTAATGTGTCCAATTACTGCTCTGTCCCTGCGCTGATATAGCCTGTGTGACCTAACCCTGCTCTCGCCCTCTGTCAAATGGCGATGGATTGCTGTGGAGGCTGGTATTTATGCTTTTCAAATCTCGCGAGAACTGAGCTCAGAAATACGAATACGTCACGATGATGTTTTGCCTTGATTTCGATTCCGAATGGGCGGGAGAGTACCGAGCCTGCTCGGCTCAGTACTCGGATAGGCTAAATTCGGTAGTATTCGGTTCTCAGGGAACCGAGTCCGCCCATCTCTAGCTGGAAGACACATTTTAAAGTGGCCTCCAGATAGTACAGATGATCTACGCTTCCTAGTAAAATGTTTCCTGATATCTCAGACCAATTTTGAAGTTGCAACCAATCCCATGGAACTCCAATCAACATCTGGTGGACCAATCACAAATATGGGGTATACCTGCGCAATGAGACCCAAAAGCAGCCTCTCACCTTACAGTACACAATTCCCAATGGTACTAGAAAAACATATAAATAAAGCAAATGTAAGGAAAAAAATGGCGCTGATGGAATAAAAACTCAATGTCTACAAAGTCAAGTATGAGTGTAACATCAAAATGTCCTAAGAGTCAAATAATGGTGTAACATCAAACGTCCAAAACTCCGGAAATAATGATGATGATGATGTTGTTCTTCTATACTTGATCCAATCCGCTAATGTTGATTTTATAGATGAACATGAAAAAGAAATGAAAAGACATACATAGCGCAACCTGTAAATTGCGATGTAACACAGGAAGCTATCCCTATAATGCCCGTGTATAGATAAAAATACACATGCGACTGAGGGAATCTCCGCTGTGTGCGTATGATGTTACTCACCCCCGTCTGCCGACGCGTTTCGATTGTAAATCTTTATCAAGGCGCCTTGATAAAGATTTACAATCGAAACGCGTCGGCAGACGGGGGTGAGTGACGTCATACGCACACAGCGGAGATTCCCTCAGTCGTCCCTTCTCTTCACACAACGTGGATCATGAAAGTGTTACCCGGGACACAGCTGGTGATACTGGATTACCATCTGTCACGCTTGTTTTGAAAGGACGGTAAGGGTCCATCTATCTCCGTTGTAGCAGGGCTCAGTGCTATAATATTTTCAACTGCTTTTTTATATCTGTGATGTTTTTATGTGTGGAAATTAAATGTGAAGATTTTACACTATGGAGCATATATTTTTTTCCTTCTCCGGTTTCAACCTTGATGGAGTGGATGTTCGTATTTGAAGGAGTTTGTTACAGGAGGAGCATTATCTGTTTGTTTTAATGCTTGAAATTTCACTAGTTCAAGAAATTTTTCCCTACCACGTGGTGCATGTGTATTTTTATCTATACACGGGCATTATAGGGATAGCTTCCTGTGTTACCTCGCAATTTACAGGTTGCGCTATGTATGTCTTTTCATTTCTTTTTCATGTTCATCTATGAGATCAACATTAGTGGATTGGATCAAGTATAGAAGAACAACATAATCATCATTATTTCCGGAGTTTTGGACGTTTGATGTTACACCATTATTTGACTCGTAGGACATTTTGATGTTACACTCATATTTGACTTTGTAGACATTGAGTTTTTATTCCATCAGCGCCATTTTTTTCCTTACATTTGCTTTATTAACATCTGGTGGAGTTTGGAAGGATTCTGATGTGAAATTATGCTTATCTCAGAGGAAGTCACTGGTGTAAATGTATCACTGACCCCATAAATTATAAAAGTCATTGCTAAAACATCTGAGAAATGTGGCTAAAGCGATCATCCGTCTCAGATGGAAATCCCCTTCCTTCCCTTCTGACTGTCCGAGAGTTGCTCAAAATAATTTAATTTTAAATAGTTAATGGGGGATGTATCTGCCTCTGCTACTGATAGTCACTCAGAGTTCACTTTCACTTGGGGCTATTGGTTGCCGTATAAACAGTTGGATACTTATGAAAACTATTTTTATTTCTTACTCAATCCCAACATCCACCCAGTTTAGTGGACCAAATATATTTCTTTGGTAAAGGTTTAGTCTTCTGTCTGAACACACCTCACACACATTGTACGTACGCATATATTATGATTTTATAGAAACAAAAACCTTTGTGTACTTTATCTATTGTGGTTTTCTTTGACAATTTTTCCTAGTGCCTATCTCTCCATTTTGATACTGCAATATATTCAACTGTGTAGTGTTCATCCTTTTTTCTATTTGGGATGCAGCAGCTGGAATTAAGGTTCTACTATTTGATTAGAAGGAGTCTATGTTGAGCAATAACATTATCTATTGTGGGTAGCGCAGACTTTATAAAACCTTTGGTATAGCTTTGTTTAAATTTCAGGTGATTTAGCAAACTTATCCAACTTTTTTGTTTTGTGATATACGCACCTAAGTGATCTCATATACTGTGGCTATAAGGTATTTACCCCTTAGGCAGTGTTCACATTTTATTTTCTTACATCATGCAATCAGAATGGATTTATTAAGCCATTCTTGCCAATAAAATGTTTTTAAATTAATTAGAAAAAACTCTAAGGCTTGTCAGACGCCGTCCCCGCTGATTCCCTGTCAGACGGGGAACGGACGTCTGCCTCTGCTGTCGGCTGCCGCGGACCTACTTCCGGGTATCAGTCCCGTTGCTAGGTAACGGGATGCCGCTTCTCTCTCCAGTGCCGCCTCCCTCTCTCCGCCAATCACCGCAGCCATGGTCCTATTTTAACCTGCCTCTGGCGCCATTAGGGTGCCAGAGTAACAGGTTCACCAACAGTGTTCCTGGCTTCCTCACCCTCTTCATACTCCAGAGTATCCTGCTTCCTGATTTTCTGTTGTGACCCCGGCTTGGCGACCATTCTACTCTTCAGTGTGACCCATACTGTACTGTGACTTCGGCTTGGCGACTATTCTTCTGGATTACCCTTTGTACCTGATATTCCTGATTGCTGTGACCCGGAACCGTCTGACCCTTCTACACTACACTGGTGACTGGCTAATAGGACCGCAACCTGCATGCCCTGTGCAGCGAAGTCCAAACCTCCTTGCGGGGATTCCTGGTAAATACCAGGGGCACGTTTGACTCCGCGCCTGTTAGACCAGTTGCGCTAATACCGGTTAGTGTTCACTCTTCTTCAGCATCCCTAGGCCTACAGCCTGACAAGGCTTTTTCGAAATTAAAAATAATCAAAAAGGGTAATTTTACTGTGGTAGTTTTCAGGATAGACCACCTTAATCCAGTGGTGCAATAAATGTGGCCCTTGGTAACACACTTTGTGGAGCATCATTAAATGTTACTGCGAGATCAGAACACCCCACTAGTCATACCTGGTCAGGAGTGCCACATGTGACTCCTTTTAACTGCTGCTTGTCCATCTCTTCTTTACTACATTAATTGCATTGAAATAATAATGTGGATTTTTTACTGAAAAAAATGTATTAAAATTTTGTAAGAATATACTAGGAAAGGTACAGAAAAAGAAGTGAAAGGGAAGGACAATATAGTGGGGAAGGGAAGGGGGGTACATAGTGAGGGAAGAACACAACAGTAGATCACTAAAATCAAATCTGACTCTCGGAAATTTTGAAATATAGTCCTCAAATACCAGTAACATATAAATACATTGAGACTCCCTATCATGGCTGCATAAAATGAGGATATGTGGACGAGTAAACGTTCACTGACTCAAGGCAACTGCGGTAGTAACCTGCTGAGAAACTCAGGGAGGGTCGCCCTCGCTCTCTGTTGTACATACCTGCCAACTTCTTCACAGCCCCCTCTTCACCATTAGTGAAATAGAGTATGGCACCCCCAAAGTCTCCATCTCAAAACCATGCTGCACTGTGGAAATAATCTTAGTCACTGGGGGAGGTAGTTGCTGTTTCTAGGATTGGGCTATAGTTGTCCTCGTGGCTATGAACACATGCCTCTTCACATACATGTCTAATTGTGAGAGAGAGGGTGAATAGTGGTGCAAGAGGGCTAGTTCCAGGGAGGATGGGACTGGATGTCGAATAATCTGTCCCAAAACCACAGGACATGCCCAGAAAATGTGAAAGATATATCCCTTCCCTGAAAAATTACGGCAAGAGAATGGGAACATAGAGGGCCACATCATGTGCAACTTCTCAGGGGTAAAATACAACTTATTTATGATCTTAATTAACATTTCTGTGCGGTTAAGACATCTAGACATTTTAAAATAGTTCCGGTAAATATATGTCCAATCCTTTCTGGAGAATTCCAGACAGGGGTCTGCCTCCCACTGTAGTTGGACCCTGGATTTTGGGAGGTCAACATGTGTATTCAAAAGATTGTACCAGACTGTTATACTGGCATGATTACAGTCTTTTTGTCAATTTGGTCAAATATAGTTGGAGGGTGGGGGGATCTTATTGGTAGTCCTCTAACCCGGGTCACATCTAGGCAGTTGGTAATAGTCACACAAATGGGCAAAAGAAAGGAGGGCTCCCGATTCAAACAAGTGACCCGAGGATAAGATCCCTCTGGAAACCCACAGGGAGAGGTTTAAATCCGAATCTGTGTGTCATCCGCCTGCAACGATTCATTAGCAGTGGGATGGGGAAAGCCGTCGACGCTACTGCACGTCTGGTCCCAGACTGTCAAGCCATCTTTAGTTTAAACAGGCAGGTTGTGAGCCAGAGGCCTCCATTCTCCAGGGATCCAGATTAGATCAGCTAAGGGAAAATTGGGATCGCATGCTGTTTCTAAATACTCCTAAGGCTTCTAACTCAGTGGAAGAAGGGCCCAGTCATGCATCTAGAACAGGGGTCGGCAACCCCCGGCACGCGTGCCGGGAGTGGCACGCAGACCCCTGAGTCCTGGCACGCCGTCCGCTGTCTAAATGACAATGGCTGTCATTTCTTCCCCACACTGAACTGCTGCGCAAGCGCA